>NW_027152213.1:946224-967754 GCF_004359215.1 Bremia lactucae | reverse complement strand
GTTTGGATGGGCAATAATGCCGCATCATCACTCCTCATGAGCTCGTTGTCCGCATCACTACTATGAGGTGACGGCAACGGTGTCGACTCATTGTAGTCGACAATGAGCGACGGATCAACATCCTCACTGTTAAAGTGGGATGGATCCTTTAGCCCTGTTAACGCGACAGCCGCAGTGGCTGTCGGCGTTCCGACTAAGGCATTAGACGCGGCCGGCGAATTAACGCGGCGCGTGCGCTTAGTGCGAGGTTGAGTGGGCGTCTTCGCAGACGACCCACCAACGTGGCCCCTTTTAGGTGGCATCTTGGGCGCCGTGTATGGAAACACGTGCGCTAGAGTGATCGAGTGAACTAGCGGCGCGTAAAGCTGCTCGCAGTTCCTCTCTCCTCTTTGTCGAATTTAAAAATGTAAATTCGTTCTTAAAGAGGGGGATGGTGTAACGGGCTAAAGTTGCCCTAATGTTACACAGTCCCCGTTAAGTACATTTGGTGTACTTAAGGGGATGGTCAATTACTAAATAATAGTAATTAGACCCAACACTCGGGTGTGGTTCACATTGTGACCAATTCTTGTGTATGTGATGCACAAAGGTGAATTCACATTAGGAGGATGACGGCTAGCGTCATCCGTTACGCGAGATATCTAGAAAGATACGCTCGCAATACATATTAGTGTTTTCTACAGAGATAACTTTTTTGATTGGTAAAAATAGGTATTTATAACTAATGCCACTAAATATAAATCGGTCTGAATCTTTTTCCTACTAAGTAGGAAGTATATTCAGACTGATTTATATACTAAGTGCGCACGAGGAGCCGGATTACCGCTCCCGTGACGACACTTTACTAGATCGCTAAGGCGCCCACCACAGCTAACTCACTGCACGCAAGAGAAGACGGTCTTACCGCTTCCTTTCTGTGCTAGGGTGTGTCTAAGTAGAGCGTGGCCGCATTAAGACGTGCCCGTCTACATGAATGCTTTATAATATAATAGCTTGAAAGCAACTCCACATAATTCAACTAGCTCGTAGAGTGGCATCCTTGGTAATAAATTGCCGCAATAAGGTACTTTTGGCGATACTAATGCTATGAATTTGCGTCTGCGCATGTGAAATTGCGACGAGATGATTGATGCCCACGCGCCACTGTGCACAATGTATACAAAATTCTATTTACAATTTGAATCTACCAAAAGATTGATGTAAAAGTTAACTAAACCAGTTAACATTCAAGCTTTATGCATCCCAAATCTGACTCCTTCGGAGATGGTGGCTCCGTGCCACGTGGTCCTTGTGCATCCGTAAAGTTTAAGAGCGCGTGTTGCACTACGCTTGAGTCATCCACAAAATAACAGATGTTGTATACTTTCCTAGAGAAAATATAAAAACACAATCTTCTTTATTCTGAAATGTAACGTTGACATTATCGAATTGCCCAGTGTCACCTGGAATAGGTCCGCATGGCTCGATCTAAAAAATTTTTTATAAGAAATAAGAAGAAATTATCTATTGTTTAGTACGGTGACACAGCGTAAAATAGCAATCGCCAACGCGAAACGCCAAATCAAATGTTCTGCACGAGGTCAAATCACAAAGTAGTCCATCACAAGGCATGTCAGCTACCAATAGAACCGAGCAAAGTGGTTGGTACACGGCCGAACCATCATTGCAACGGGCACCATCGCTAGTGGCCCACATATTATCATCCAGGACTTTTCAATGGCTGTAATGATGACATTTGATTGAAAAAACGTTGGATGGGTGAGTTTAGGAAAAAGCGAGGGTGACTTTAAGAGTGCCAATATATTGATTTAGAGATTTGATTAGTTAAATTTTTAATAACTCACCAACAAACATTGATCCGGCAGTCACAAAATGAAGCTGAGAGCTCACAACCTGTATAGTAAGTGTACATGCTTGTAGCCCACATAGCTAGTGCACAGGTGCAACTTGCCAACCGGATACCAAAGCGTCCATTATTTGTAAATGGTTGCTTAGGCCTTACCCTGATCATTAACGGCTGAATTAATTGCGTAAAAAATAGAAAAAGCCAACTGACGACTTGCAGTAAGCTCTAAAGACGTGTTCCAGGGAGAAGTTCTGGATATTGTGTACTATTTTATAAACTTATGACACATGTACAGATGACACTGGCTTTGTCAAGGCCCATTCGGCAAATAGTCAAGGACCATTTCACACAACATACGGACTCGACTATAAATCATGTCATTCGGATCATAATTGTCGCGGGCACCTTTCACTAGTACTGGTAAGTACTAGTTAACCTTACACTGATTACAGTGTAGGTAGGGTGCCTCTAAAGTTCACGTACACAAGAGTACAGAGGAAGGTTTCTAGGTATATAAGGGTCTTTAGCTACTAAAGGTAATTCAAAGGATTAGAACTAGGGGATAGTAAAACTGTATTAATATTATTAGTTTCCTACGTAACCTTTTTCTATCTACTACTGAATTTATTATATTAATATCTGACTAAGTATGGCGTCTCCTTGCGCACCGCACAATCGTGTCTTGAAACGATTGGCGGGGTCGATCTCGACTTTATTCACCAATCAATAGAGCTAATGTCTTATTTCATCAATAATATCAAATTTGGTATTATTATAACTATTTCAGTCGTAATTAATTAGATAGTAATTTTCATACATCTTTGCTTATTTCCTCTTATAGGAAATAAAACTTATGTAACGGGACACCCGTTACATCACCCCACCCCCTTAACCAGCAGTCACTATAGTGACTGATGTAGGGTGACAGAAAGATTATTAAGTCTTTCCCTATAATTAGCATTATCGAATTTAATCAAGGTACCAATTTTATTTGCATTATGACTTTAATCAAAATCCCGATTTTATTTACATTCTTGGTTTTGAGCAAAATCAAGATGGCGACAAACAAGTCTGTTCGCGTGGGCCACGAGGCCGCTCAGCTGGCAGCTGCACGGATCAGCGTATCTGTCAGTAAGGAAAATGTATCAGTAGACACAAATGCGTCTACTGCGCGGGATATATCACCTCCTACTCCCAATAGAGGTGTATGTCATCTGTCATCTGTTGATAACATTGCAGGTGACGGGGACAAGTCACCTGCTACACCTCTTGTGGGTGACCGGTCCAAGTCACCTGCATCGCCCGACTCAGTGGCTACTGAGAAGGCCGCCCGATCACCTGAAGTCGAGTCCGTTAAACCTTTGGGTTCTAACGTGAGAACCAAAGAGGTGATGACGAGGTTGTTTAACTCGTCGGACTTCTTGGTTCTAACGTGACTACCAAAGAGGTGATGACGAGGTTGTTTAACTCGTCGGACTTCATTGGTGGGGATGCATCATCAGATTACTCCGAGGGCGATGACCACTCTGGTGACGTTAGTATGCGTCACCAGGAACTACGTGGTCGCGAAGGTAAGAGTGCTTCTGGTGGTGCTAGTTCGCATCACCAGAGAAGGAGTGAATTTAGGGATCGCAGGGCCAAGTTAACGTTAACGTCAATATGAGCTAACAGGAGAGGGACCGCAATACGTTGCGGTTCGCTCCTGAAAAGAGGCCTTAACTACCCTTTAAGAGAAACCCCATTCCATTCGTTGATCTGGTATGACCAACGATCAATATCATATTCCGTCATTCGACTCATCCAGGCTTCACAAGTCATTCTAGGATGAAACAGAATTCTATATCGATGCCTTTTACCGGCATCGGTGGTACACTTGCAAACGGGCAAAGGATGTCAAACATTTGTTCCAAGCTTGGACAGCCTTTGTACAGAATGTACGAAACATAAGCCGTGAGGTCTGGCTTGACAAGCTAAATGCTTTCCGTGGACGTTCGAGAAACGGACCGTAGTCGGTGCAGGCTATAAGTTGCAGCATATGTCTAGAGAGGCAGGGTTTCCTTGGCTCTCGTGGGGGGGGGACTCATGCCCATGCTGTTTCAAGGGTGCAGGTCATGCCCCTAAGGAAGCATATTTCCACAAAGATCCCCATTGGAGGACTTTCATCTCTTACGAGATGCGTCCAAGGATTGAAAATCTTCAATCCTTTTACGAGCGCGGGAAGCGCTCGTTCTCCGATGGACCTTCTGCCGAGGAGGATGGGTCTCGTCGTACTGCAAGCGGGACCCGGAACGTCCAACATAAGTTGGGAACGAGGTTCCCAACTATCATGCGAGGGTGGATACCCTCGCCAACGAACGAGATAACTTGTTCGAACCCCCTTTGCCTCACGGTGGTTCAAGAAACTTTCAACTAGAAAGACCTTCACACCACCTGAATCCATCAATGGACGTGGAGGGGAAGGAGAGATCGGGGTCGCCTCGTTTAACGACCCCGACTCAACATCGTGATTTAGATCATACCCTTTGTTATTTAAGGGAAAAGCTTTAAACGAGCGATCCCATCCCGCGCGTTAGCGGTGACAATTGACAATGTTTCTCGTGACTAGCTGAAAAGTTGTGTGCAGATTGCGACTGAAGAACTGGCAAACGAAAGGAGATATCAGTCCCTTGAAAACGAGCTGTTGACAGCTCGTCAGAAGATATCTTCCTTGGGGAAAGAGTAGAATGTCTGGTTCAAGAGAATTAGACCCTGTTCCGAGACGATGAGCCTTTGGCTCGGAACCATCGGGCTTTAGCTGGTCCCCTTGACCCTTCCGGTTTAATCCGGAATCGGAAGAAGCCTCGTACGGATGGTACGGGCGGAGACGCCCAACATAAAGCGTAGTATGCGTACGCATACTACGAGGCAGCTCGATCGTGTATGCATTGCCTTGGCGATGCAATACACGAAACGGGCCGATATACCTGGGCAGAAAATTATTACTGCCTACATTCGTCATTACGTGCTTTGATAGGTTTACCGTAGACAATAGGACTAGGTCAATAGTTTTTAATGAAATGTATGTTAGCTCTTCCATTTTTGTCAGAGTTCCGTTTCTGTCGGTCCCCTGCATCAGCGATGGATTCCTGTACGAAACGGACCACTGCTTCTCTAGTCAGCAGGAAATCACCTGCTGTCTCGATTTTATTTTTGTTTTTAGTGCGAGCAGCTCGCACTGCGGAGATGTTAATCTCTTTATTATGTAGAGTACAATCATTCTCATCAATAGTATTGTTTTCGATGCTGAGTCTTTCAGCATCGTTGCTAAGTCAGTAATAGCATATTGTTATTGCTGAGTTTGTCTACTTCAATGTTAGTTAACTCAACATTGGTATCCTTCGCATTGACCTTAGGGCCAATGCGTGATGAGCAAGAGGCAAATTCGTTGCTCCCCCCTAAATAAGAGTAACTCTCAAACAGGGTAAATACACGAGGTTGGTGTAAGCCATTCACGGTGAATGCTATGTAGAAGCATGCACTGAGTTGTTGATGTCAAATTTTACAATCGGCAAGAACTCGCTCCAATTTTTAAAAGAGTGGATGTACCCGCGCAGTATCGCTTCGAGAATACGGTTTGCACGTTCCGTCTGACCATTTGTTTGAAGATGACCAGAAGTTGACCTTTTTAACTGTGTTCCAAGTGATTTGAACAATGTTTGCCAAAATTCTGCCGTGAATCTGGGGTCTAGATCTGAGACCAGCTCACGGTGTAATTCATGGAGTCAAAATATTGTGTCGATAAAGACGAGCACAGCCTTTGGCTGTGATCGACTCCGGGGCGGCAGCAAGATGTACCATCTTGCTAAAATGGTCAACAAAAACAAGAATACCATTATTCTTGTGAGTATCTTCAGGGAATACGAAGACGAAGTCCATAGATACGGACTGCTAACACTCTGCCGGAACAGGCAGAGGTTGTAACCGAGCACGATATGAAGGACTGGGCTTTACCCATTGACAACCTTCGCAAGCACGTATGTTTTTGCGGACGAAATTATACTGGCATGGCTAGTAGAAGTTGCGACTTATCGTGAGATAAGTCTTCTCACGTCCACGATGACCACGTATTGGTGCATTGTGGTACTAATACATGATGCGTTATCGCAAATTAGTATAATTCGAGATGACGACACGAGGTGTGTCGCCAGCAATGGCTGTATAATACAATAAACCATTGCGTGTTGTATATCGATGTGTTGAGGATCGATACAACTTCGACAATCCTTTAAGGATTGTTAGATGACTTTCTAAGGTAATCCAGCAATTCTCAAAGAGCCTTATCTTCTTGATAAGCTCTTCTAACGTCGTCAAGTAATCTTGACGACGGAATACTTATTGTTGCAACAGTGGCCTTATGCTCACTGTTGATTTGCGTAGCCAGCTCAGAATCGGGCCGGCGCGAAAGGGCATCATCGACGACGTTAAGTCGTCTTGGTTTATACTCTACGGAGAAGTTATACTAAGCGAAGAAAGACAACCATCTCGCCATTCTTTGCGAGAAGTGTGGACTGTTTACGGGCGTGCGTTAAGACGCATGGTCCGTGCATACAATGAACGGTCTATCTTTCAAGAGATAGACCCTAAACTTAGCCAGTGCGCATTTCATGGCAAGGAGTTCCGTGTCATGCACTCGATAGTTGCGATCAGCTGGTTGAAGCTGACGCGATTGATAATAGGCGACGCGCTCTGCGCCGTCTGTGTCATATTGCATTAGCGCATAGCCGGTTGCAAAATCGCTGGCGTCACAGACCACATGGAAAGGTCGGTCTTGGTCAGCAATTGCCAGGGTTGGCGATTGCATCAAGCTTTATTTAATACCTTCGAAGGAACGCTGACAATCAGCATTACATGACCACTTAACATTTTTCTTTCAACAAAAAAGACAGATGTACTGTCATTTCAGCATAATAAAAAAATGCTCGAGTACTCGTGCAGGTACGCCGCTAAACCGAGGAACTTTCTAAGTCCCTTTACATCGACTAGCACAGGTCAATCGGTGACCGCTTTGATATTTTCTAGATCCGGGCGTACACCGTGTTTACCCACGATGCACCCAAGAAGTGGTATTTCGCTTGCAGCGAATATACAGTTCTTGAGATTTGCATACTTGTGCTTAAGCATAAGATTGTAAGAACCTTTCGGACATGGGTACGATGTACTTCAACATCCGACTTTCCGTTCATGGCTCTGCTATGAACGGAGACGTCATCAAAATAGCTCGGTGCAAAATCTCGCACCGATCTCAACAGATTGGTTACACATCTGTTAAATGTCGCAGGGACATTACTAAGCCCCTGACTAAGCCCCTGTGGCATGACTAGCAACTCCCATAGCATAACGCTTGGGGTGCTTGCTGCTGTGAACGAGATTTCTTTTTCAGGCATAAGGATCTGATAGATCCCATCCATCAGATCCATTGAAGAAAAGATATGTACTCTTTCACATACCATTAATGGTTACATATTTTCGTGGTATCGGCGTTTGAGCCGGTACAGTTGCAGCGTTCAGCTTATTGAATGCATGCACTATCCGCCATCCTCCTGTCGCTTGCGCACACAGAAGGTCGGAGAGCTATGCGGGGAAGTTGACTCCCTCACGTGGCCCACTGCTAAGCGTTCGGCAAGAATTTGAAGATCGCTATTAGTTGATCACGAGGCAATGGCCATTGCTTCGTGACACAGTATTTCGAACCTGAGATTAGGTCGATTTTGTGTCGAGTGCCTTTATCCTTAGACAACTCGCACGGTACTGATTCAGGGAAGACATCCTTGGATTCGTTTTTTTAATCCTTATATAATAGGTTTGTCTTCATTGACTCTCAGGATTGAGACGTAAAGCGTTCAATCCGAGTCTTTTCACCGAGGACACTTTCATCCATCGATGAGCGGCGGAGAACCCCTTTGTTCTCAGGAAATACTACTGGCGACCAAATATCGGCCACGTAGTTGTCATCTGGGACAATACGCAGATCTGCTTGACTTTCCCACTACGCAGATCACGCAAGAACCGTTTCGGTTCAAGCGCTGGCAATTGAGTTATATCCGAAGCTAACTTCGGAGGCGCTATAAGATCAAGTGTGTAAGTGCCTACACTTGATCCATTGTTTACTAAGACATTTATTGTCTAGTTTCCTCTTGGATTTATTTACAAAGGTACCTGGGAACCTTTGACCACAGATTTCCGGGGACTTACCCCCACAGAAATTATTTAGGGAGTATCCTCTCCAACTTCCCCCTGGCTGTGGCTGCGCTACTACAGCGAGATCCTCTACGATCGACTCTCCAGTCGATCTAGGACTGTTGCACTGTCTCTTATGGACTGGCGTTGTAAACTTTCTTGGATGTTGCTTCTTAAAGCAAACATCCTTGTTTCGTAGTTTCAACATATTCTAGTGGTCGAGCTTTGACGCTGTTTGTGCTTGTGCACAGCCGTCGGTAGTTATGTTCACGTCACAATGGTTAATCTTCGACGCTGCCTGTGCTTGTGCACAGCCGTCGGGATCTAACTCCACAATGTGTTGAGTATTCACACTGAGGTCTTGCGCAGTCATGCTAACGACCGAACCACAAGGGAGGCTATCACGCTCACTCGTAGGACACCCACACGCTTGTGGACGCTTTAAGACGTTGATCAGTTGGCCATCTGATAGAAGAACAGCATCGTCATGGCCTAATGCTGCCAATTTATACATGGCTTGTACTTTCTGAGCCGTGGTAATCAAAAGATGACATCAAATTCGTCATCCAAGTCTAGTACGATGAAATTATCATCCTACTATTTACCCTTTAACGTATAAGATACCAACTACACGTTTCTTGAACGTTACAGATGCGCCTATTGCTAGGTGCGCTGTCATCCACGACAGAAGGATATCGCGCTCAATAAATTTAAATTTTCGATCTTCTAGCGGTTGGCGTCGACGCCCCACAATCGACTAGGACTTAAGCGGCAACTTATTTGACACTTTTTTTAGGGTGATGAGATTAACCACATCCCATGGGGCAGTTATACACAATGTTATAGTGTGAGGAGCAACTTTCGTCAGAAGACCTGCAAATTCTTTTGACGTTGCTGGATCAGTAGGGCGCTCCGCACCTACCGACCCCGACCGTTTTTTGACGATCCGTCTTGCCGTCGCGATTTCGCAACAACGTCGGATCCGAGTCCTCCGCTATTCCTAGCGAGAGGTCGGTCTTTTCGCTCACTGTTTTTAGGCACTGGCCGTGGGCATTACACTCATAGGCGCAGTGGCCCATTTTTCTTGTGACGATTACATTTCTACAATTGTTTGTAACTTGAAGAGTGAGGCTTCTCGCTCTCTACATACGAGACATCCATAGGTTCTGGACCTCTATTTTCGTGTCGTCTCGGTGGACGATAAGCGCCAGAGTGGACAAAAGCGCGTTTAAGACTAGAGTCCTCCTGTTCCGCTATAGACATCACCTGGTCTAGCGACTTTAATTCTAGCCGGAACAGGTGGGTCTTTACAGGACAATCCGCAAGACCTTAAATAAGCACAGTTGCCTGTGTTTGTTCATTAATTGGATGACTCACGATACAACTGACCAGGTGTTGTGTATGTTGGGCATGAGCGTGAATGTCACGCTTGCTCTGCTTCATTTCCAGGAGCTCGACTCGAGCCCTGAATTCGGCACGTGGCGGCTCAAATGTTTGTCTGAGCCGGGTCTTAAAGACCTCATACGACGCAAAGACTAATGGGTCGTAAAGCTTGACCCCCAAGACCCAAGATTTGCCACGTCCGGCTAAGGTGGACATGCCAAATTTCACTTTCTTCGCATCATCACTGATACGACGAGCTTCAATAGCATCGTCTTATTCGACAAACCATCTCAAAAAGGGAGTCGCCCTCGACTGCCTTAATCCTAAAAATTTCGATCTTTAAGCTTTCGGGTCGACGCGGAAGCGTCGGCCCATTAGCAGCATGTAAATGCTGCTGTCTCAAAAGTCCAAATGTACCTAACCCTGTTCTCTCAACACCTCTGTGCGTTGAGAGCCTTGCTGGTGAAGCAAGGCTACTTTCTCTTGGGCCCCGTCAGCTCGTGTTAAATGGACTCGGCTATAGTCCATGCTGCCATCTCTCCCGTGTGTACAGCATAGCGCCAACGGGTAACCCGCCTACGACATAACTTATTCGTTCGATCGCTCTCCATTGGAGGTCTTTCAAATGAGAAAATCTTTCACGCGTTGCGTGATAACCTTTTTGAGGGGCTTGGAAGCTCCCTCCTTCTTCATCCAAGATGTCCATTGGCGCTGTGGATGATCATTATGGCGTATGCCAAAAAAATTGCCTTACTTGTTGTCCTGGCGCTGCTACCCTCCTATATTATTGTCTAATGTTGTTAGCCTGGTATCCTAACTAAAGGTTGTTTCTGTGTGAACCAATCATGTAAAGCACATTGGTCAGCCTTCTAGCTCGAGACATGAAGGGTGCATGCAACATTAAAATACACCGGTAAAAATCTAGGGACCTTACTGTCTGTTTACAATTGAGCTTTCTTATGCAGAGCAGTCCAACAAGTTCAGAATACCAATGCAACTCAATACATCTGCATGGACACAGTAACATTTGGAATTTCAATGTGGCATGGAGTCCCAAAGAGATATTAAAAAGCATTGAATATAGCCCGCAAACAATACCAATTAGCTTGCAACAGTATGAATTAGCTTGCATCAGCAGCAATAGCAGATTATCGAGGACCAGGCCCAGCAGCAGATTCTGACCGTACCATGTGGATTTTTTTATCAGCTAATTTAACACAACACACCCCTTGCAAAAAAGTACTTCCAGGCAAAAATTAATCTCGGATATTTAATGTAACGGGGTGTCCCGTTACATAAGTATTATTTTCTGTAAGAAGAATCATAAATATTATTTCCCATGAGAGGAAATAAATAAAGAAGTACAAAATTATTATCTTTATTAATTTTGACTTAAATAGATAACCAAATTTGGTATTATTGATGCAATAAGACATTAGCTCTATTGATTGGATGATACAAGTCTAAATCAACCCGCCATTCGTTATAAGACACGATTGTGCGGTGCGCAAGGAGGCGCCATAGTTAGTTAGTTATATATATATCAAGTTCAGTAGTAGATAGAAGATTGTTACGTAGGAAACTAAGTATAATATTCCATCATACTTCTCTTAATTAGAAAGCCTTAGTCTAGACCTTATAGCTAAAGACCTTATCTTCATAAGAAACCTTTCTCTGTACCTTGTGTACGTGAAGTTTCGAGGCACTTAACCTACACCGTAACCAGTGTAAGGTTAACAAGTAATGAGCAGTATAGTGAAAGGTGCCCCGTTATATCTAATCCACAAATTCGTCGCCTTTCCAGTTGCAGTATTTGCCAAGCAACAGGACATAATGCCAGGGGTTGTAGGTTGGTCCACTTTAAATTTATGAAGTCATAATTTATTAATTTTAATGGCTGTAATCATGACATTTGATTGGAAAAACATGGATGAAGTGAGTTTAGGAACAACAAAAGAGAATATGATTATTCCCTATATGTAATGTTACGATACACGATGAGCCTTTTGTTCCAGCAAACAGTATTGCTTTACACATGCGTCTCAAGACGCCAACACGCCAATTTTTGACTTCATTCAATTGCTTTTGCAGATGTTAACATTATGGTTGCCAATCAAAAGCGAGCTTTACGCCGACACTTTTAATAAAGGAATGAGTTGGGTCCAGTTGAGCCTGTAAAAGGATCTGAAATCGACCCCAGCGTCCGTCTAGACTGCCGCAGGGCTTTCACAAAATGAAGTAGCATCTTTAACTTAAGTACTTAAAAGCGCGCGGCGTTTGTCTGCAAGGATGAGTGGATGTCGCTGATGTAACATTTTTTATCTCAGTTTTAGGCATAGCCAGATCAAGGCAAAATCGACCAGTCAGCTGACCTGTGTGTAGCGGGGTGTATCGTTACATGAAATCAACACTTAAAGGTTGTTACTTAATATATTATCTAAGGTAGATAATATTTGGAGAATAATACTTACATAGTAATATATGGAAAGCGTATCCATTGGTAAATATAGACCATTATATCTACGTGCTCCACGGTCCAGTCAGCACTGGACGCGCGCAATGAGAGAGACAGATAAGACTTTATTACATGTTTGTATTAGTATATTATTCAAGTTAGTATTTAACAGATAGAAATAGAAGAATTTAATTATATTAAATACAGTTTTTAAATAACCCTCTTTAAAGCAAGTGTTTTGAAGAGAATCTTCCTCTGCACGTACTAGTGTACGTGAAGTGACGTGAGGCACCACTCGCACTGAAGCAGTGCGAAGTGGACTTGTACTGAAGCAGTACCAGTCGGCAGTGCCCCGTTACGTTGTGCATGACTCCAACGGGACGCGTACGCGCATCAGCCATTGCTATACAGCTCCAGACCCCAGTAATCCTTCAGCGGTTGCTGCCCGCCTCTTCAGCAGCCGTTCTCGTGCCAGAAGTATTTTTATCGGCCATCTACTGGCAGCTCGCAACAGGCACGGACAGCGTTTGACGCGAATTCAAGATCGGCGACTATGCTGACTACCAACCCAAAACCCGAACTACGGCTGATTAAGTTAATTTCTGGTAAAATTGTGCAAGGTAGAGGTTGTAACGGGGCACTACGACTTGTACTGTTTCAGTACAAGTCCACTTCACACTGCTTCAGTTGTGAGTGGTGCATTTCGTTAGGTGACGTACACTGTACGTGCAGAGGAAGACTTCTCATAAGACAACTAGACTTAAGAGGGTAAAATGAAAACTGTATTAATATAGTTAAGTGTCTCCTAATCTATCTTTGTAAATGCTGACTTAGCTATAACCTAATACTAAAAATGAAAATAGATTTTTATCTCTATCTTATCTTGTAACTCTCTTTGATTACTTCTTCAGCTGATTGATCTGCGGAATAAATAGATATAATGGCCTATACCTATTTATGGATAAGAATTCAGAATATTACTATATAAAGTAATATCCTCCAAATATTACTATATAAAGTAATATCCTCCAAATATTATCTACCTTTTAGATAATATATTAATGAACAACCTTTAAGTGATAATTTCATGTAACGATACACCCCGTTACAGAGGTGCTAGTTGAGTCATATGAGGCAGCAGAGCAAGCCGTTTAGCAACATTGCCAACCTTTATTTAGCATCAATCAGACTCGCTGCACAAGGTCGATAATTTTCAGACCAAGTGAACATCCTCTTTGAAAGGCTAGTCTTATGACAGTCAACTACTCGTGCAATGTCCAGTACATTTATCCGAGACTTTTACGCAAAATAGTAGCCTAGATCCTAGCGCTTCCCGTAGCTTAGTGTGCGAATAATTCGGCTGTCTAAACGAACGCTATTCACCGTCTATTGATGACTCAGCTTACGCACGAGTTCTACGAATTCTAATTTTGTAATTTTGACCTCTGTGAAAAGGCAACAATTTTTTAGACCCGACAAGCAAAGAAGGGCCAGATTTTCTCCCTCTTTCGTCTTCACATCGAAAGTCAATTCAATATCGACAGCCCTGGACTATTTAGATACCCGGGGTCCCAAGGGTATCGAATGGACTGCTGCATTTGCGTTACCTGGTTGGAGCGGGCACCAATCCCGTGACCTTTGAGTCGACATGTCAATCCTTTACCACTGCACCAGGGCGGGGGGACTCCTGTGCTTCCGGCTCTCAGCAGCCGTACCGAAATGCATTTTTTATTTTCTGAAGTTAAATATTTACTTAAAATTGCTAATATTAAGTAACTTTCTATATTCCTAATTTCTTCTCCTGCTCTTATGTGTACGATGCAGATTGAGGCAGCACGAACTATAATCTTTTATCGGAACTGCTCTTGTATCACGATACAAACTTGTGTGTGAAGGCAAGAAAGTATTTTCACCCGCAATGCCAATGCCTCCTGCGCCGCCCGGCGCACTTGCTTGTCAGCGGGACTCATCGCTGCGATCTTTGCGAACATGTATTTATTCATTGCGTGAGCTTGTCGCACCATCTCTAAAAACAGCGGAAGCTCAGCGCGTCTACGAAATCGAGCTGCACGATACTGGTACGTGAGCGATTACCGACTCATGCTCATTAAAAATTATAATCGTTAATTTATTGCTGCAGTGCTATTTCCTGAGGGTGGAGGCCAGCCATGTGATGTTGGTAATATTGACGGTATCCCTGTGGACCAAGTTTACGTAAAGAACGGTCGCTGTCTGCATCGTGTCACTTTAAAGGATGGAATTCAGATGTCATTTGAGGAGGGTCAAGAGGTGTTAATTAACGTTAATTGGACTCGCAGGTTCGATCACATGCAGCAGCATTCGGCACAGCACCTCTTCAGTGCAATTGCTCATAAGTATGGATACAATACCACTACGTGGTCACTTGGGGAAGAGCGATGCAACGTGGAACTTGTGCCTATAGCGTCATGCATAAGTTCGGCAAACGGCATTATAGAGACGGAGGAGAAATCAATTTCTGCAGACGTACTTCAAAAGATTGAGGAGGGAGCAAATACAGCAATTGCGGCAGGCCTCGCAATGACGCCGTCGTTTGCAAAGCCAGGAACCGAAGAGTGGAATAAAATTGCCATGAAATTTGAGCCTGGGCATATACCGAAGGCAATGCGCATTGTTACCATTGATGGTCTGGATGTGAATCCATGCTGCGGTACGCATGTCCAGAATTTATCACAACTCGGATCTCTGCGTCTGTTGAATACGGAGTTTACGCGTAAAGCTTCTCGCATCTGGTTTGTTGCAGGAGCTCGTGTAAATCGCGAGTTTTCACGAATGTGAGTGCTAATTTCAACTGTGAACGAGGTGGGGCACTGATGCTAAAAAGTGCGTGATTTAGGTTCAAAAACGAATTCGCGATGACAAAGCTGTTAAGCACTGCGCCCGAGGATCATGCTTCTCGAGTGGAAAGGTTGCTGTATTTTCAAAAGAGTGCGACGAAAGAGCTCAAAAATCTTCAAAAAGAGCTTGCGTCTTTTATCGCGCGCGACCTGGTTGCTCGAACTGGTGAAGGTGTCATCACTTACCATCGTGATGACGGCGATCTTGGATTTTTGCAGACATTACATAGCTCTCTTGGCAACGCTAAAAATGATGCTCTGTTCATACTTACGGCTGGTGAGCTTCGTGAAGAAGGCTTGTTTCTTCTTGCTGGACCTTCTAAATTCATTAGCCAACATGGAAAAGCTGTGCTGCCCTTGATTGATGGAAAGGGCGGTGGGGGCAAGAATGGCATTATACAAGGCAAAGCAAAGAACTTGGCCAACATTGGTGCCTTAGCTGCGAAGCTTCAGGAATTACGTCTACAAGAAGAATTGTAGCCATATGAATAGATTTGAAGACGTGAATGGTTCACGAAAAATCTACTGAAAAAGCAAATCTAATGTACAAATCTAAACCACAGCATATCCGTTATGACGAGCAATGTAGACTTTGTACGAAATGAGCGTGAATACCAGCACTATACCAATTCCGATTGCACACAGGAAAAAATAAAACGAAAATTTGTACTGGCTGTCCAAGGAGGCCTTTTGTGCCGGTGCTACTTGGCCTTGACCCACGCTTGGCTCGTTGTAATCGCAAATAGTCTTCCATGTGCCAGTTTTAGCAATATGTTTTGTGATGATCGAACTAAATTCTTCTAGAGCGCAATCTAAAGCTGAGCATTTTGTCAGCTTTATCTGCTCACGTTCAGTAAATGGTGACCAGATGAACGTTCGCACGAAGTACATTTCCTTGGGCACTAGCTTCTTCGCCACGACTTTATCAAGCGGACGTGCCCGCAATTCAAAAATCATGGTGGTTCCCGGATGGATGGCTGATACATTTAAAGCTGTTGGCATTCCTTTTAAGTGAAAATCCCAGCCCAACATCATGCCCAGGCCGTGAAGCAGCTCACGATGGCCATGGAACGAAAAGTATCGGTAATCTGTAGGTGAGGGGGCTGTTGGCACAGCTCCATCCTGAAACGTCGTAAGAAGCAAGTCACTAAATCCACCCACCCAGTATGTAACTTGGCGATCCGTTGAGAAGTATCGTTCCATCAGATTTGTAAACGCTAATTGCTCTAATTGCTCGCGCGCTTCAACCGTCATACCCTCAGGTAGAGGTAGACCCTCGTCCCGATCAAAAACAAACATATCAGCCAAATCCTTTACACCGAGCACTACGTCTTCACTATCCACTAAGCTCGGAATGTCTTCGATGGCGACGCCACAGACTTCACTTACCTTGTCAAGAACGTTGCGGTACTTGTCAAAGAGCTCTGGTGCACGTTTACGTGCATACACTGCCAGGTCATCGTTTAAAACATTCTTACAAGGACCTTTGGGAGCAGCAAACGCATGTTCGTTCTCGACAAGTTGCATGGTAATCGGCACAGGTTCGTGGGAAAATCCACGGGGGCCCGTTCCGTCTGGGTACAGGCCATAGCCGAGTGCTGCGGCACTTTGCGAACAGCGCGTTGCTGCGTCAGCGCGAAAGTACGTCTCGAAGTGCGAATTGTTAACACCATTCAACGAGCGCGACAGGAAGGCCTCCTTGTGGTGTAACTCGTCCACCATGTACATGATGCGAACGTGCTCGCCCACAGAGAGGAGCTGATTCATACCAATTTCTGTTAGTTGGGTAGGCGGCACCTCATAAGCATCCATATTAGCCTTGTTGCGCGGGCATATGATCTTAACGACGTCGTTTGGGGCACGACTGCCATGGCGCGAGAGCGTCACGAGGCGGCGGAGTTCACTAAAAATCAACAGAACGTTTTTATGCTCAGTCCTAAACTTTGCGGGCATTATGTCTTGCTCGAGACAAACCTTGTGGTCTTCACGTCGGCTGAAACGGCTCTAGTGACCAGCGCTGTGATGAACATGAGTATATGGGAGCGTAACATTGTTTCTTCTTGTGTGATTCCAATCTTTGAATCATATTTACTGGAAATCATAGAACCTTTTAGATAATATATTAATTAACAACCTTTGAGTGTTAATTTCATGTAACGGGCCGTTACATCACCCCCCTTAAACGACAATCACTCTGACTGTCATTGGATAGAGTGGTAACTACTTAATTGAAAACGATGTTAATTGGTCAGAACCATAAATTTTAATTCTATCGCATGGTTAACAAGTCCATGCGGTATGCGAATAGTGCGGCGTCTTCGGCTGCGGTTCATGCAGCCGCGGGCGACGCATTATTGTCTCTTGCGGCAGACGTTCCTTCTGTCGTAGTGTCATCTTCTCCCGCAACTCTTAATGTTGCGGGTGCACGTGGTGGTACACCACGTGAATGTGACCCAATGCGAGTCGGACGAAATAACCGACTCGGGGAGAACAGAACAGTCGCCGAAACATCGTCAGACGGCTGGCTATGAGCCTTCGAATGACGGGGCTCAATCGGATGGACGTGCTAATAGCGTTCGCCACAGCATGTTCGGTTCCGACGATGAGGATGATTCCTCATCGCCAGTGCCGTCACCCGCACTTATCTCTGTGCGTGGTGATGACGATGGCGTAAGCCATCGTAATAAAAATTCTTGTAGTACCCCTGCTTCACTGGGTACCGCTCAGGGGAGCGCACACAATAAAATGTCTCGTCTTGCCCCTGAGAAGAAGCCGTGGCTTTTGCCCGACTGGCTAGTCAGTAGCTTGTCTGGAAAGACTACTCCTCACAATAAATATCCCCAATTTATTGCGACAAAGCTACATGGCCTTGATCCCAGCGCGACGAATTTTCGTGCTGATCAAGATTTTTTATCTCGATGCTTTTCTTAAGCATCGATGGTATAGTGGCAACAACAAGTGAGATAAAAGCTCGTTGATGCAAGCGTGGAACGCGTTCGTTCGCAATGTCAAAGACATTGGACGCAGAGCCTGGCCCTAAAGACTTAACGTGATTCGCGTTAAGTTTTTTTTAAAAAACTTAACGCGAATCACGTTAAGTCTTTAGGGCCAGGCTCTGCGTCGAACTCCAACCGGTGCAAGGTATAAATTGCTTCGGTTGTCTCGCGAGGCAGGACTTCCATGCCTCACGTGGGGTGATCCCTGTCCGTGGTGTGTTGACAACACGAAGCTAGTGTAAGGTTATTTCTATTTCCTTTCTTCTCCCTGGGGAAGGACTCGCTCTCAATCGACATGCGCGATGCGATTGACGTTTCGCAATCAATTTACATGCGCCAGGGGCGCGTGTTTTCCGATGGACCTTCTGATCCATCGGATGGGTCTCGTCATACTGACCGACGAGGCCCTTAACGTCAACCACCAGCTGGGAACGAGGCTCCCAGCTGTCACGTGAAGGTGGATAACCGCGCCAGCGAACAAGATAACTCGTTCGCTGCCCCTTCACGTCACGGTGGTTTTGAATACGTTCCACAAGGAAACGCTGACCACCATGGGAATCCACTAATGGTTGTGGCGGAGGAAGGAAAATTAGATCCGACCCATGTGTCGGATCTAGAGTTGAAGATCGACAAACTCGACCACTACCTCCATGAATTGGAGGAGAAACTTGAACACGAGCGCGGTAAGCGTCGCTCGTTGGTGCAGACGGTGCAGGCTCACAATATCGAACGGTTGGAAGACCGTTCGAAGAGTGCGTACTCCTTGTTGGAGTACGAGCGGAACTATCATGCTGTTCGCGATGAGCTGTCGTCAGCTCATCGTAGTTTCGAGGATCTTTGGACCCGGCATGAGAATCTCCATATTCAACATGAGAATCTGGTTCGTGACCACAAGAATCTTATAGGGATTCTTGAAAAGGGTGGTCAAATCCGTCTTTGGAAGAAATCGCGTACTGATGGTACGGGTGGAGCCGACCAACGTAAAACGTAGGATGCGTTCGCATCCTACGTGGCAATTATATTGTGTACGCATTGCCCCTGCGATCCAGTACACGGAATGGCCCAATGAACTTGAGTAGTAGTTTACTACTAACCACATTAGTGACTAATCGCTTAGGTAAGTTTACCGTAGAAAGTGGCACTAGGTCGTTAATTTTAAATGAATGAACATTTGCTCTTCCATGTTTGTCTGCATTCCGTTTCTATTGGTCCACTGTGTTAGCAATGGAATCCTGTACAAACGGATAACTGATTCTCGAGCCAGCAGAAATTCCTCTGCTGACACCGATTTATTGATGGCGAATTCGACCATCGTTAAAAATTTGCTCCAATTCGGATATAATTGGACGTAACCTCGAAGTATCTCTTCGAGGACGCGATTTACGCGTTCCGTCTGACCATCTGTCTCTGGATGATCAGAAGTTGACACAGTCAGCCGATCCGAGACCAGTTCACAGGGTAAACAGTGGAGTTTGAATACCGTGTCCATAAAGACACGTTACAGCCCGGAGCCGTGATCGACTCTGGTATTGCAGCAAGATGTACCATCTTGCTGAATCTGTCTACAAAAACAAGGATTCCATTGTTTTTGTGGTCGTCTTCGGGAAACCGAAGTCCATATATATGGACTGCCAACATTATTCTAGAAGTGGTAGAGGATGGAGAGGTGCACGGGTGAAGGGCTAGGCTTCACCCGCTGACACACCTCGCAAACATGAATAACTTGCACACGAACTGATACTGGCGGGGCCAGTAAAAGTCGCGACTTACTGTGAGATAACATTCCTCACGTCCACGATGCTTACTTGCCAAGCGCAGAAAAATTGCGAGTTGGGACAACGACACGTCGAATGTCGCCGGTAACGGCTGTGTAGTATAGTAAGCCGTTGCGTGTTGTGTATTGATCGGATGACGATCGATATAAAGCCGGTAAATCTTTAAAACATTTATCGGATAGATTCATCAAATGATCTATTAAACGCAGAAGGTCTTTATCTTCTGTAAAGGCTTTCTTTATATCATCAAACAAAATTAATGACGGAACACTTGTAATGTGTAACGGGGCACTGCCGACTTGTACTACTTCAGTACAAGTCCGCTTCGCACTGCTTCAATGCGAGTGGTGCCTCATGTCACTTCACGTACACTAGTACATGCAGAGGAAGACTCTCTTTAAAACACCTCCTTTAAAGAGGGTTAAAAGTAAACTGTATTGAATATGATAAACTTCTTCTGTTTCTATTTGTTTAATACAAACTTAATTATATACTTATACAAAGCATTTAATAAAGTCTTATCTGTATCTCTCTTTGCGCGCGTCCAGCGCTGACTGGACCGCGTAGCAAGTTGATATAATGGTCTGTATCTACCCATGGAAAAGCTTTCCGGATATTACTACGTAAAGTAATATTCTCCAAATATCATCTACCTTCTAGATAATATATTAATTAACAACCTTTAAGCGTTATTTCATGTAACGATACACCGCGTTACAAAATGAATGTTGCCACAGTGGGATTAATTTCACTGTTGGAGTGTGCAGCCGGCTCGAACTCGGGTCGGCGTGATAACGCATCAGCGACGACTTTTAGTCGTCCTGGTTTATAATCCATGGACAAATTATACTCCTTGAAAAAGGATAGCCATCTCGCCATTATTTGCGAAATGTGTGGGCTGTTTATGGCCGTGCGTAATGACGCATGGTCCGTATATACGATGAACGGTCTATCTCCGAGGAGATAGACCCTAAATTTAGCCAATGCATGTTTCATGGCAAGGAGTTCCTTGTCATGCACTGGGTAATTGCGATCAGCTGGTTGAAGCTTACGCGATTGGTAACAGACGACGCGCTCCGCGCCGTCTGTATCTAATTGAATTAACGCACAGCTGATTGCGAAATCGCTGGCGTCACAGACCACATGGAATGGTCTGTCCTGATCTGCAATCGCCGAGATGGGCGATTGCATCAAGCTTTGCTTGATGCCTTCAAACAAACGCTGACAATCAGCGTTCCATAACCATTTCTCGTCTTTTTTTTCAAGAGACGAGAGATATTAACTGTCATCTCGGCATAATTGCGAGAGTACTTGTGCAAGTACGTCGCTAAACCAAGGAACTTTCTAAGTATCTTGACATCGACTGAAACTGGCCAGTCTGTGATTGCTTTGATCTTTTCGGGATCAGGACGCACGCCGTGTTTACCGGCGATGCACCCAAGAAGTGGTATTTCGCTTGCAACGAATATACAATTCTTGAAATTCTCGTACAGCTTGTGCTTTCGCATAAGTGTAAGAACTTGACGAATGTGAGTTTTATTATATTTCACGTCCGTCTTTCCGTCCATGGCCCGGCTATGGACGAACACATCGTCAAAATAACTCGGTGCAAATTCTCGCACCGGTCTCAACAGATACGTACGCATCTGTTGAATGTTGCAGGGGCGTTACTAAGTCCCTCTGTCATAACTAGCCATTCCCAGAGCATCTCACCGGGAGTGCTCACTGCTGTGTACGCGATGTCCCGTTCACGCATAAGGATATGATAAAATCCATCCATCAGATCCATAAACGAAAAGATGGTACTCTTAGACATACCATCTATAGTTACGTCTTTTCTAGGTATCGGCGTTTGAGCCGGTTCCGTTGCAGCATTCAGTTTGTTGAATGCGTGCACTATCCGCCACCCTCCTGTGGTCTTTCGCACACAGAAGGTCGGAGAGCTATGTGGGGAGGTTGACTCCCTTACATGGCCCGCTTTTA
>NW_027152213.1:881534-945340 GCF_004359215.1 Bremia lactucae | reverse complement strand
ACATGGCCCGCTTTTACTCGATCGGTAAAGAATTTATCGATCGCAAGTACTTGTTCACGAGGCAGTGGCCACTGCTTCATGACACAGTACTTCGAGCCCGGTTTGAGCTCGATCTCATGTCGAGTGCCTTTATCCTTAGGCAACTCGCATGGAACTGCTTCAGGGAATACATCCCTGAATTCAATCAAATCCTTGTATAAAGGATTTGTCTTAAGTGACTCCCAGGATTGAGTAGTATATCTCTCAATCCGAGTCTTCACATCGAGGACACTTTCGTCCATCGATGAGCTGCTGAGAACCCGTTCGTTCTCTGCAAAAATTACCGCTGACCTAATATCGGTTACGTATTCGTCCTCTGTGACGAGTACGCAGATCTGTTTGATTCTATTACTATGCAGTTCTCTCAAGAATTGCTTGGGTTCTAGGGTTGGTAATTGAGTTATCTCCGAAGTTAACTTCGGAGGCGCAAACAGATCAAGAGTATAAGCGCCTACTCTTGATCCGTCATCAACCAAGACATTCAATGTCTCGGTTTCTTCCTGGGATATATCCAAATGCTGCCGAGGGATTAATCCATCGGTATGCTGAAGTCTAGTCACTTCAGCATTAACTATATTTAAGGTGAATTCACCTCAAGTACGTGGGGACTTATTCCCTCAACGTCTTCCAACTGTGATTGCGCTATCACAGTCGGGTCCTCTACGGTCGACTCTCAACTCGACCTAGGATCATCGTGTTGTTTATTTTGGACAACCGGTATCTTCCTTGGATGTCGCCCGCTAGGCGTTCATTCATGTCTCAGACCACTCGACTTATTCGAGTGGTGGACCTTCGGCGCTGCCTGTGCATTCGCACAGCAGCCGACAGCTGACTCCACAGGGTGTATAGTAATCACACTGTGATCTTGTGCAGTCGTACTAATGACCGTACCACAAGTGAGGCCATCGGACTCACTCGTAGTACGTCCACACGCTTGTGGACGCTCATTAGATGGCCATCTGATGAACAGGTGGCAGATATCTTTACGGATCGATGCTGCTAGCTGATTCTTGGCTCATATTTTCTTAGGATGACATCAAATTTCTCATCCAAATCCAGTACGATGAAATCATAATCGTACTGTAATTTTTAACGTGTAGTGAAATTTCACTACGCGTTTCATTACTGTTATCGATGCGCCTGTCGCTGAACGCACCGTCATCCTCGTTGGAGGGATGTCGCGCTCAACATATTTGAGCCCCCTATACTTAGAGATGTCAATCTTTAAGGTTTCGGGACGACGCGTGTGCGTCATCGCAGGTACAGGGGTCTGTACCTGTTGTAACCTCAATAGTTCTGCCTGTTGAGAGCATTGCTGATTAAGCAAGGCTACCTTCTCCTTCGCCTCGTCAAAATCATGTTGTAATGAACTTGGCAATAACTGAATGAAGGGCATCTCTGTCCAAACCAGACAGCATGGCCAAGGTGGCATCGTTTCCTAAAATCGAACTCATTCGTTTGACCGCACTCCTTCCTATGTCACTTAGAAAGAAGTAGCTATCACGCGAAACGTAATGCGTATTTCCATTATCATCTAACATGTCCAAGTTAGATGATGGATCTGTGGTCCTTGGACGGACTACTAAGTGCTGCCAGGTGTAACGGAGCGCTACTGACTTGTACTGCTTCAGTACAAGTCCACTTCGCACTGTCTCAGTGCGAGTGATGCCTCACGTCACTTCACGTACACTAGTACGTGCAGGGGAAGACTCTCTTTAAAACACTTGCTTTAAAAAGGGTTAATGTAAAACTGTATTTAATATAATTAAGTTCTTCTGTTCTATCTATTTAATAGTATTTTAATTATAAACTTATACAAAACATGTAATAAAGTCTTATCTGTTTCTCTCTTTGCGCGTGTCCAGCGCTGACTGGACCGCGGAGGAAGTAGATATAGTGGTCTATATCTACCAATGGATAAGCTTTTAGAATATTACCATGTAAAGTAATATTTTACAAATATTATCTACCTTTCAAATAATATATTAATAAACAACCTCTAAGTATTAGTTTCATGTAACGATACACCCCGTTACATTGGACGTTATACCTTTCAATGTGGAAGTACCTATGTACATCACCTACACAAGGGTGGGTCACCATGTGATCCTCACCCAGTGGCAGGCCATGTTACTTCATATGAAGTAAGTGACTTCCCGCTAAGTACTTAAAGGGTGTGTAACATTAGGCCTTTTAGTCCGTTGCTACTCCACTCATTTAATCGTTCATGCAAGAGAATAGTACTGTGTGCGCTCCGAGTTTCTGCTCGCTTGGACCATCTCGCGTTTTCGTGTTGCTTAAAAGATTGCTTTCATGCCTATAAATCTGTTAATTTCTCATCGCTAGCGTTCAGATCAAAAGTTCTGTAGGTAGACAATCGGGAATAGTCCTACCCAAATAAATTGGTTTCGCATGATTTGATATTTTTATCAGAAATACACAGGACACTCGAAATTGGTTGGCCGAAACAATAACCGGCAGTCACCACGACGGCTGTCTTGTCGCGAACGCTATTTAAAAAAACATGATAGTGACTCGTCGACGTCTTCGCATTGCCTTCTCATTGTCGCATTTTCAAGCCATCAATCTTTCATGCTGCTTCTTAAAGTGTTGTTCTCAGTCGCATCACATCTCGAGGTGTATTAATAGCTCGACCGTTCATTGGGCAGATTCTCAACTGCTTTTTGCCTCATGAACGCATCATTTTGGCTTCAGAACAATCCCCGCTGGACTTTTTAATTTTGATGAGACCGGGCCGCAAACTCGTTCAGCAAAATTAGTTTGAATAAATAACCTTTCATCACTCATATTCGAACCCATGCAGCCACTCTTAGTGAGAACGTCAACTTCGTGCTCGTCACCGCCAATCATGTCCAAGTACGTGGTGGGCGTATGTGCGATGGAGAAGAAGACGCGATCGAAGCCTATGCGCGAAATCTTGTATCGTCTTGAGAAGAAGCGGCAGTTTGACGTTCTCGTTTTTGATGATGACACGATCATCAATCATCCTGTGGAGAGGTGGCCGGAGTGTGACGCGTTAATTTCATTCTATTCGACTGGTTTTCCACTAAAGAAGGCTGAGGAGTATGTGAATCGCGTACGTCCTGTACTAGTCAATGAGTTGAGTATGCAACACGTGCTCTTTGATCGCCGCAAAGTATACGCGCTGCTCACGCGACATGGCATCCAGGTACCGCGTCACGTTGTTGTGAATCGAGATCTTCCGGATGGAAATCAAGATAAGCTTATTGAGCATGACAATTACGTCGAAATTAATGGTGTCCGCATCAACAAACCGTTTGTAGAGAAACCTGCAGACGCGGAGGACCACAACATTTACATTTACTATCCGACAAGTGCTGGTGGAGGCAGCAAACGTCTTTTTCGAAAGATTGGGGATCGATCCAGTGAGTTCTACCCGGATGTTAATCATGTTAGACGCGATGGCTCGTACATCTACGAAGAGTTTTTGAATACGCAAGGGACGGACGTCAAAGTATACACTGTTGGATCGAGTTATGGACACGCAGAGGCTCGGAAGTCGCCGGTGCTCGATGGCCGTGTGTTACGTGACTCAGTGGGCAAAGAAGTGCGTTATCCGGTCATTTTGAATTCGACGGAGAAGGAAATGGCACGAAAAGTGTGCATCGCGTTCCAGCAGACGGTGTGCGGGCTTGACTTGCTGCGTGTTCGAGGCAATTCCTACGTATGTGATGTAAACGGTTGGAGTTTTGTCAAGAACTCGAAAAAGTATTATGATGATTGTGGGCTTATTTTGCATAATTATTTAGTGTCGGCCTTGCGTTCGCGATACTTTCGCCAACGCCGTGCCAACTCATTGGGTACGCAGATGTGCCCACAGTATGCTACAGAGCCCAGTGTTGGAAGTAATGAGTGGCGTGACCATACTCATCCTCGACCGAGGTCAGGCTCAGATGTCTCTGAATTAAGCGTAGCTAGTGCCAGTAGCACTAGTAATTTGCCGGATGACGAGAGTAGCGAGACCTTGCGTTGCGTGATTGCTGTGGTACGTCATGGTGACCGCACTCCTAAGCAGAAGCTTAAAACTGTTGTTTGGGAACAAGACCTTGTCGACTTTTATGAGAAGCGGCGGAGTGATGACAAATATGATGAGGTGAAAGTCAAGGCGGTTGCTGATCTTCAGGAGCTGCTTGACCTCGTGCGTAGCCTAATAAAGGCTTACGCCCCTGGTGTCGGCTTGAAGGATGCGGTGTGGGAAGTTGAGGGTGGTGACAGTTTTGAAAAGCTATTACAGATGAAGCGCGTGTTGGAGCGATGGAAGTTTGCTGGCATAAATCGAAAGGTACAGTTCAAACCGCACAAAAGCTACGCGGCGGCTGCCGCAGCAAATACTGATGTGCGAGAAGGAACCGACAAGCCGAGGGTTCTTATGATTTTAAAGTGGGGAGGTGACGTCACAGAACGTGGTATGAAACAAGGAGAAGAGCTAGGAAAGCTATTTAGAAACAAGTTGTATCCGATTGAAGGCGAAGAAGGGGGCTTACTTCGCTTGCACTCAACGTTTCGTCACGATCTAAAAATTTTCACATCAGACGAAGGACGCGTGCAAGTGACTGCAGCTGCATTTGCGAAAGGTTTTTTGGAACTGGACGGAGATCTCACTCCTATTCTTGTCAGCCTCGTTACAACTCTTGGAAGAGGTATATTCATGCTGTTATAACATTGTTTAGCTCATGCTGACCATGACTGTGTCATCTTTAGATGCAAATAAAATGCTAGATCACTCTGGGCAAGCCGATGCTAACGAAGAGATGCAGCTTATTAAAATTAAGCTGAAGGCGTTACTGCAGCGAGACTATTCTTCCATGGAAGAAATGAAGGCTGCAATTGCTCCACTAAATACAAAATCAGTTATCCAAGCTTTGGAAATTATAAAAAATCCGAAAGAAGCACTAGTTCGTCTGCTAGAGCTTGTTCGCAAGCTCCGGACTGAAATCGCGGAGCATGTGCTGGACAAACGTAAGTGGACAGAGCATAATACAGAGACATATTTATTGCATACATTTAACACTATCGTCTTCTTTTTGGTTTGCTTTTGTAGAAGCAGATGAAACCTCTCCGCTGTACATGGGTGAAACATTTTCTTTAATGTACGAGCGCTGGAATAAAATCTATCGTGACTTTTACTCAACTAAGACGGACACTTTTAACTTGAGCAAAATACCTGATGTGCATGACTGCATTAAGTATGATTTGCTTCACAACTCCAACGTTGGCTGGAAATGCGGTCTTGAACTCTTTAAGCTCGCCGAGGCGCTTGCTCGATGCTACGTTTCACAAGAGTATGGGATGGATATTTCGGAAAAGCAATCAATTGGCAACCGTGTTTCACAAGCGCTGTGCGCAAAGATTCGAGCCGATATTGTGACTGTCATGTCAGCATCGGCAGGACTCGAGCAAACGCCTTTTTCTTCAAGAAGTCTTTATGGAAATGGAAATATTGTTGACGAGAGCGCCGTCGATCTTGCTGATCAGGACATTGAGCATAATGGTTATCGATTAGATCCGTCGTTTGCAAAAGAGCTTCAGATTAAGAGTCCGGGTACACAAATTCGCACGCGTCTTTACTTTACGAGTGAGAGTCACCTTCACACGCTGTTGAATGTACTGCGTTTTCAGTGTCCATCATGGCGGTCTCGGCATGAAGGCGGCGAGGATGGTGAGTATGTCATTTCGCTTGAACAAGAACAATACAGTAATGAAATTTTAAAGCGTATGGGAATCAACGTCAGTGATCACATGACGCTGCGCAAGTACATTTTTCGCGAGTCAAAGCTCATCTCCGACAGTAGCGGGCGTGCGTTAGACCGCGTTGCTGAAATTAATTACCTCGCGCACGTCGTAATTCGTGTTTTTGAAACTCCTTCGCTGCCCGAGGACAGCGAGGAACGCTTTCGCGTGGAAATTTCGTTCTCACCCGGTGTTAAAGATGGACTTGCAGACTCTCCTGACGGAGCGGATGGAGTAGAGGATATGATTTACCTCACTAGAAATATGACTGGGGTCATGTTTGAAGACATGTTAGCGGCCTGTGTCTCATCTGTTCAAAGCACTTCTGTCTAACATAATTATTGGTTTACGTTTATACCAATACAGTATATGATTCAAAGCGAAATATGAGTCAAAGCGAAATATGTCTGGCACCATCGAAGTTGTTCATTTAGATACTTTCAAGAATTTTTTCTGGAAATTAGGGGCTGTGCTACTCCTGGTCGAGCCACTCGTTAAAACGATGAGCATGGTAAGCAGCCGATATAGTTCCCAGTGAAGCAATTGTGACAGGCAATGGCTTCTTAGTGCGCACAGCACGAATACCCATGGCGCCCATGGTGATCGACGATACGAGTAGGGCCACACCATGTCCATTTGTCATGTCGCCTTTTTGCAGCAGGTAGCCCGCAACACCAAATCCCGCACCGAGTGATACGCCCGCCACCAGTGATGGAATGCTTCTGGACTTCAGATAACCGAGTACGCTACCAACTGTGAGCAAACCCGCCATCATGTACGTCGGATGTTGCGCCATCAATGTCTTGAAATTGTACAACACAAAAGCTAAAGCTGCTACAAAAGTATGATAAAAGAATATTACACTGGCATTTTGAACCTTCTATCTTGAAGATTCTTCATTAAAACGTCTTTTTTTACAAATTGGCGGAGTTGCATTGCAGCGATAATATTACACCGTCTGTTTATTTAATTAAATAAAAAACAAAGATTGATGTTGACAACTTAAAACGTTTTCATTATCCCGCCTGACTGTCATTGAACAGGGTGGTCACTATAAGACCACTTAAGTGAAAACGATGTTGATCGGTCAAAACCATCCTTTTTAATTCTATCGCATGGTTAACGAGTCCATGCGGTCAGCGAATAGGGCGGAACCTTCGGCTGCGGTTCATGCAGCCGCGGGTGACGCATGATTGTATCTTACGGCAGACTTTTCGTCTGTCGTCGAATCATCTTCTCCCGCAACACTAGATGTTGCGGGTGCACGTGGTGAGTCACCACGTCAGTGCGATCCCTCTTTGGAGGTCGACTACGAATGCGAGTCGGACGAAACAGCCGACTCGGGGAGAGCAGAACAGTCGTTTGAACGTCGTCAGGCGGCTGACTACGAGCCTTCGAATGACGGGGCTCAATCGGATAGACGTGCTAATAGCGCTCGCTATAACATGTTGGTTCCGACGATGAGGATGATTCCTCATCACCAGCACCGTCTCCCGTGCCGTCACCCGCACTTATCTCTGTGCGTGGTGATGACGATGGCGTAAGCCATCGTATTTAAAGTTCTTGTAGTACCCCTGCTTCAATGTGTACCACTCAGGGAAGCGCAGACAATAAAATGTCTCGTCTTGCCCCTGAGAAGAAGCCGTGACTTTTGCCCGAACGGCTAGTCAGTAGCTTTTCTGGAGAGACTGCTCCTCATAAAAAATATCCCTTCTTTATTGCGACAAAGCTACATGGCCTTGATCCCAGCGCGAAGAATTTTCGCGCTGAGGAAGATTTTTATCTCGATGCTTTTCTTAAGCAACGATGGTATAGTGGCAGCAACAAGTGAGATAAAATCTCGTTGATGCAAGCCTGGAGCGCGTTTATTCGCAATGTCAAAGACATTGGACGCGAAGCCTGGCTTTAAAGACTTAACGCAATTCGCGTTAAGTTTGAAACCGAACTCCAACTGGTGCACAATTTAAACTGCATCGGGTGTCTCGTGAGGCAGGACTTCCATGCCTCACGTGGGGTGATCCCTATCCGTGTTGTGTCGACAACACGAAACGAGTAAAATGAGATGTTTATTCCCTTTCTTCGCCCTGGGGAAGGACTCGCATCTCGATCGAGATGCGCGATGCGATTGACGTTTTGCAATCAATTTACATGCGCCAGGGGCGCGTGTTTTCCGATGGACCTTCTGATCCATCGGATGGGTCTCGTCATACTGACGACGAGGCCCTCAACGTCAACAACCAGCTGGGAACGAGGCTTCCAGCTGTCATGCGAAGGTGGATAACCGCGCCAGCGAACAAGATAACTCGTTCGCTGCCCCTTCACATCACGGTGGTTTACGATACGTTCCACAAGGAGACGTTGACCACCGTGGAAATCCACTAATGGTTGTGGTGGAGGAAGGAAATTTAGTTCCGACCTATGTGTCGGATTTAGAGTCGAAGATCGACAAACTCGACCACTACCTCCATGTATTGGAGGAGGGTCTTGATCACGAGAGCGGTAAGCTCCACTCGTTGAAACAGACGGTGCAAACTCACCGTATGGAACGGTTGAAAGTCCGTTCGAAAAGTGCGTACTTAATGTTAAGGTACGAACGGAAATGTCACGCTCTTCGTGACGAGCTGTCGACATCTCGTCGCGATTTCGAGGAACTTCGGATTCGGCATGAGAAATCACCAGAGTCAACATGAGAATCTGGTTCGTGACAACAAGAATCGTTTAGGGATTCTTGAAAAGGGTGATCAGATCCGTCCTCGGAAGAAACCGCGTACTGATGGTACGGGCGGATCCGACCAACGTAAAACGTAGGATGCGTTCGCATCCTACGTGGCAATTCTATTGTACGCATTGCCCCTGCGATCCAGTACACGGAATGGCCCAATGAACTTGAGTAGTTGTTTATTTCTACCCACATTCGTGACTACACGCTTAGGTAAGTTTAACGTAGACACTAGTACTAGATCATTAATTTTAAATGAAAGAACATTTGCTCTTTCATGATTGTCTGCGTTCCGTTTCTGCCGGTATACTGCGTAAGCAATAGAATGCTGTACGAAACGAACTACTGATACTCGAGCCAGCAGAAATTCCTCTACTGACTCATTTGTTTTGTCTTTTCAGTGCGCTTTGTTCGCACTGCCATGAGATCTTTCTTATCTGCGATGTCGATTGCGAAGCTATCGACATCATTCGCGTCGTTTGTAACTTCGACGCGTGATGTGCATGAGCCAGAAATGGCTTTGCCTCTGCAAGCCCCCCCCCTCTAACTAAAGGATCCCTCTAATCGGGTGGCTATGCGTAGATGGCGTAAGCCATTCACGAAAAACAGTGTATGCGTTGTCGACGCATGCACCGAATTGTTGATGGCGAACGCGAACATCGGTATAAACTCGCTTTAATTCTGATATGATTGGACATAACCTCGAAGTATCTCTTCGAGGACGCGATTTACGCGTTTCGTCTGACCATCTGTCTCTGGATGATCAGAAGTTGACATAGTCAGCCGTGTTCCGATCTTTCGGAACACGGATTGCTAAAACTCCGCCGTGAACCGTGGATCTCTATCGGAGACTAGTTCACGGGGTCAACCGTGGAGTCTGAATACCGTGTCGATAATGACACGGGCACAGTCTGGAGCCGTGATCGACTCTGGTTTTGCAACAAGATGTACCATTTTGGTGAATCTGTCTACAAAAACAAGGATTCAATTGTTTTTGTGATCGTCTTCGGGGAACCGAAGGCGAAGTCCATAAATACGGACTGCCAACATTCTGCCAGAAGGAAGTAATAAGGTTGGCGAGGGTCACGGGATGAAGGGCTAGGCTTCACCCGTTGACACTCTTCGCAAACACGAATGTACTTGCGCACGAACTGATACTGGTGGGGCCAGTAAAAGTCGCGACTTACTGTGAGATAAGTTTTCTCACGTTCACGATGCCCACTTGTTGGTGCATCGTGACACTCATACCTGATGCGCAAGCGCAAATCATTGTGAGTTGGGACGACGACACGTGGAGTGTAGCCGGCAACGGCTGTGTAATACAATAAGCCGTTGCATGTTGTGTATCGATCGGATGACGATCGATATAAAGCCGATAAGTCTTTAAATGAATTATCGGATGGGTTCACCAGATGATCAATTAAACGCAGAAGGCTCTTATCTTCTGCGAAAGCTTTCTTTTTTTTAATGAAACAAGGTTGATGACGGAACACTTGAAATGAGTGTAGCAACAGCAGAAAAAAATTCACTGTTGGAATACGCAGCCGTCTCGAAATCGGGTCGGCGTGATAACACATGAGCGACGACATTTAGTCGTCCTGGTTTATATTACATGGAAAAATTATACTCCTTGAAGAAGGATAGCCACCTCGCTATTCTTTGCGAGAGGTGTGGGCTGTTTACGGCCGTGCGTAGTGATGCATGGTCCGTATAAACGATGAACGGTCTATCTCCGAGGAGATAGACCCTAAATTCAGCCAGTGCATTTTTCATGGCAAGGAGTTTCTTGTCATGCACTGGGTAATTGCGATCAGCTGGGTGCAGCTGACGCGAGTGGTAATTAACGACGCGCTCCGAGCGCCTGCATCGTATTGCATTAACGCACAGCCGATTGCGAAATCGCTGGCGTCACAGACCACCTGGAATGGTCTGTCTTGATATGGATTCGCCAACATGGGCGATTGCATCAAGCTTTGCTTGATACCTTCATAGGAACGCTGACAATCAGCGTTCCATAACCATTTCTCGTCTTTTTTTCAAAAGACGAGAGAGATGAACTGTCATCTCTGCATAATTACGGTAGTACTTGTGCAAGTACGCCGCTTATCCAAGGGACTTTCTTAGTCCCTTAAAATTAACTGGGATTGACCAGTCGATGATTCCCTTGATCTTTTCGGGACCAGGGCGCACACCGTGTTTACCGTCGATTCACCCAAGAAGGTGCATTTCGCTTGCAGTGAACATACATTTCTTGAAATTTGCGTACAACTTATGATCTCGCATAAGTGTAAGAACCTGACGAACGTGAGTTTCATGAACTTGTACGTACGTCTTTCCGTCCATAAACCGGCTATGGATGAATACATCGTCAAATTTCTCGTGCGAATTCTCGCAACGGTCTTAACAGAGTTGTTACACATCTGTTAAATGTTGCAGGGGCGTTACTAAGCCCCTGACGTATCACTAGCCATTTCCAGAGCATCCCACTGGGAGTGCTCTCTGCCGTGTACGGTATCTACGTTCACGCGTAAGGGTCTGATAAAAGTTATCCGTCAGATCCATAGACGAAATAATGGTACTCTTAGACATACCATCTATAATTACGTCTTTTCTAGGTCACGGTGTCTGAGCCGGTACCATTGTAGCATTCAGTTTATTGAATGCGTGCACTATCCGCCACTCTCTTTTGGCCTTTCGCACACAGAAGGTTGGGGGGGTTATGTGGGGAGGCTGACTCCCTTACATGTCCTGCTTTTAATCGATCGATAAAGAATTTATCGATCGCAATTACTTGTTCAAGAAACAGTGGCCGCTGCTTGATGACACAGTACTTCGAGCCCGGTTTGAGCTCGATCCTTGTCGAGTGCCTTTATCCTTAGGCAACTCGCATGGAACTGCTTGAGGGAATACATCCCTGTATTCAATTGAATCCTTGTATAAAGAATTTGTCTTAAGTGACCCTTAGGATTAAGAAGTATAACTTTCAATCCGAGTCTTCACATCGCGAACACTTTCGCCCATCGATGAGCTGCTAAAAACTCGTTCGTTTTCTGCAATTATTGCCGCTGACCGAATATCGGCAACGTATTCGTCCTTTGTGACGAGTACGTAGATCTGCCTGATACTGGATTCGTCAAGTTGGCAGATGCGATAAGTGCTTGTCACATTGTCGACGAGCAAATGCAAGTCGCATTGCTCAATCAAATTTGGCAGGCTGTGGCAAAAATTGGGCGCTAGACCTTATGTTGCGCGACCCATATGTCATTGGGTTGCTAGGGGCTTTTAAAACTCGGCTAAAAAAACAGACCTCTAATTTTCCTAGGGCTGAGTTCAGAGCTCGATCGGAGCTTCTGAAACTCAAGCATGACAGCGTGATGTTCGCGCTTATGCCCAGCACGCATTAAATGTGTGGAGTGGATCAGCGATCATTAACGATCCTTCGAATCGATTCTCTTCTTAAGTTCCAAAATTCCGAGACGTGGTGTGTCACAATTAACCGTCCGCATAGAAGTGTGCATCATTACATTGACTTGGTTACTGGAATCAGATATTTTACTGGCGTTCACCAAACGAGCAGTGTGACGTCATTGATGAATTCTTCTGTGTTAAGCACGAGGCTGGAATGATTCGACACCAACATGTTATGTCATAAACAAAACGGTAAATGCTTTGTACATGCTTACAGTAAGCTTAATGATGCTACTATACCGGCACAGACACCAATTCCTAGAATGGCTGCTTCTCCTAAAGTTTTGGTGAGGGAACGGTTCGCTTCACTTAGTCAATTATTACTATCAGCTGCTCATGCAAGCTACTGACATCCGCTTACAGCGGTAAGCAGCCTTAGTGGGATGCTGTAGGATTGGCTAGTTACGCTTTAGGGCTTTTTAATGCTATTTTGAACATCTAGTGACACAATTATTGCGTCATCATCTAGAAGATTCACATACTTATTTGCTGTTTAATTCATAGCTAGACGGAAAAGTGGCGGTCTGATGTGGAAACCCATTCTGCGAAGTGTGTAAGTGCCTTCGAACAAATAAGCTGTATGACAACGTATCTAAATACGTCTTCAATGCAAAAGATTTTTTCTTCTTAGGGTTAGTCTTTGGAAAAGCAGGCCTGGGAGCAGAACCTGCTACAATTAAATCCGTTGTTAATTGGCCGGTTCCTAAGAACCAAAAGACCTGAGTGAGTAGCAGAGTTTAGCCAACTATATGCACAAATGTAGCAAAAAATTACGCGGATATGGCTCGGCCATTATCAAATCTACGTTAAGAAATCAAAATGATGCTGGAATAGCACATAGAATGACGTTTTGAATACAGTAAGGGATAGCCTCGCCCATGCCCCGATTTTGGCTCTGCCAATCCTGATCGGTCTTTCAAGCTTGTCTGTGACGACACTGAGCATACTTCGTGGCGAGAAGATGCTTACTATGAAGTATGTTCTTGTCAAATTCAGGGTACATCTGCAAGTCTCTTAGCTTTTTGTAGTCTATTCAGATCATGAGCCTTTAGGTTCTGCGACTAAGTCGCCTCATCTCTCGCAGAGAATGGCTCGATTGATTTTCATTTGCTGAATAAAACTTTTTAGGTGAAAAAAAAAGCCTGAAAAAAAATGCTTTGGTTGATGCATTATCATGCAGGCGAGATTAGGATCTGGCTCATTTCACACGTGTAACGTCACCACTCCATTACTTGATTCAATTGGCACATGCCAATGATGAACAGTGTGTGGCTTTGCTACAAGCTATCGGAAGCAATGAGTATAACATTTGGACGGTAAATGTCGAGATGACTACGTGCGGGGTTGCATCGATACTCAATCGAAAATGGCCTTTTTGTGCTATTGCACCGCCAACGCTTTGACGGAAGCACCTATGCGTTGTTGAATTTTAAGATAAGGATGTACCAATGTTCTGGGAACGGATTTTGGAGTCCGGCAGGATTCGTATTTACGCGAAAGCGTGTTGGGTGGGGACTCCTTATTTTTGCTTAGGTACGGAGTACGTCTATCAAAGTCCTAATACTTTCCGTCTTTAAAAGGTAGCGAGGAATCGAAGATCCACGTTTAGTTGTCATACGAAAAAATATATGCCAAAACAACCGTGGATTTAGCTGTTGAGTATCAAACCTCTAAGAAGAAATGCAGAACTCGATTTCAACCGTCTGATGGGGGTTATAAGGTACACGTTATCACACCCATTAGACTGTGGGTTGCTAAACCGTAAGGACGCCACAATTTACACTATGCGTAAGATACCCTTTTCTTCATTAATTTAGGTATTTTCGTTAAATTTCTTTTATTAATAGATAGTTTACGTGGCAGCCGCCAGGTAAAATAAAGTGGTGCTAAGGCGAATCGACAACTCGTCGACAGCTCGAATAATATACTTGATTGCATATAAAATCGATCGCGAGAATTTGCAGTGCCTTTCTTTACTATTCTAGTATCTTGCCCGAGTGCTGTAAGGAGGTGGACTTAAGATCCGCTAGAAATTAACTATCTGCGTATGTTCAAACCACAGAATCTGTTTTTAGATATGTTGGCAGAATTATACAATTCAGAAACATAAACTAAGCTTGGTTCCCTTGCGATTTCATTAGTAAGAGTACAAAACCTTCCAAAGGTACATACTCATGGGCCTTAGTACCACTTGAATCTACGAACCATTGAGTTCGTAAAACATAACTCTTTAAGCTCTACGAGCTTGTGAAACTCTTCGATCTGTTGCCTTTATTAATTCTGTAGATGTACAAGTCTTCCTCTTACTTAAAGAGTGAGGTAATTAAGCTTTTTTTAACATACTATCTGCAAGGTTTAATATTTCATTATTGAATTTTGTTCCACTGATTTTTCCATAATCTGTACAATATAAGATATCATTGAAAGTGACCACCGATCCGCTCTTCAATCAATAAGTATCCATATTTGAATTAAGTAAGAATCTAGGTGATATAGGTGCAACTAGCAAGCTTTTTTTATAGTGCGAACGGTAAAGCTGTCTAAGTCTTTCAACAAAAATCCGGCATAAATTAGTTAAAGGTGCCTTGTGTACGGAATAGTTTAGTAAAAGATAGTGCAGAGGTCTGTTCAAATGCTGTCTAAAATGAAAAGAAGGAGTGACGCGAACCAGATATGCCATGAAAGGATGGTGAAATGCATTTGAAAAGAATGCAGACCGATGATTCTGGAGCCGGGTGATTTGAAAACATACTTGAAACTTGAAAGTAAAATGATGCAAGAAGTCAATTGCTGACAATAAGATGTCAAACCGAGCGTTATAGCGCTTACCGCAGTATGTCAACTGTTCAGAGCGATAAATTCTATCCATTAATAGACAAAGAATCGACTTAAAAAGTCTGAGACATGTAACTTTCCCGGTGGTGCCACTTAAAACAATTCCAAAGATAAATGAAGTAAGTACGCGTGTAATGGAACACACATCAATTGGAGAACCGTTGTTGTGGTACATTAACTTTATGTGTAAAATACCCTTTTATCTTATTCTGAAATAGTAACTTACTTGAATTCCATTTATTATGGGTAACAAATGTGGTCGCCGCCAGATATAAATTTGGCGGCCGGAATCAATTTTTAATTAACTAGGATAATATTTAGATTTAAATGCTGACATAAAGTACAGTTCTTCTTTTGATCTTAAAGGGTTTAGTGCCTTCCTAAAGCTTGCGCATTGATCTGTAGGAGATAGAAGCCTTTGGGCACTAGTTGCCACTTGGTTCTACGAACTCCTATATCCCTTGAACTAGAATTATATTAAGCTTACACGCTTGTAAGATTCCCTGAGTTGTTAAACCTACTAATTCTATAAAATTGAGAGACTTTCTGAGTCTAAAGTCTTCCTTTGACTTTAGGAGCGAGGTAGCTCCGCTACACCTGGTAGTACTCTTAGTCAATCTACGCCTGAGTCTTTGTAAGACAACCTTCACTGTAATGGAAGAGTTTCCAGAGCTTTCAAAGGCGCAACGCGCATCTCATGACAAGCTCAAAAATGCATTAGGGCTTAAACATGTAGAGTTCATTATATCCGAGGAAAAAGAGGTCCTGCATACAAGTCTTGAAGCCTTCATGCGATATAAATCCTCCCTGGTAGGCCAGATACATCTCTGTGCCTGATTCTGAGCCGATTGCTCGCCCTCTAGTCGTCAATGCAAAGACATTTAAGGGGCAAGAGGGAGAAAATCTCCTTTCTTGGATTAAGCAGATGGATATGTTCATTGCCTCCGCCTTGATCTTAAAATAACGACAAAAGGTGTTATGGCCATTAACAAACTCGGTGGTAGAGCCATTGAGTGGGCATTATTGTGCACCACGTCCATAAACGACGCTTTTCCCTCATGTGATTCGCTGAAACAGCAAACGACCAGCATGTTTGCACCGCCTGATCAGGCTTATCGCTAACAAGCACGGCTCCTAGTGACTCAAAAGGGTAAACGAACTCTAGAGGACTTTGTCGAGGAGTTAAGGACCTCATTGCATCTATGCATCAAGACCCGGTGCGAAACAATTGTCGTATCAGTTTTTATGTGGGGTCTTAATGAGGTCGTTGCCCGGACGGGATTATTCCGGTCTCATCCTGCTACTTTCGAAGAGGCAGTTGCCATAGCGCTACGCGATGAGTTCGATTTTAAGTCGGCTTGTGTCAGCACGCCTGTTTACCGATCAAGCTTCGAGCACATGTGTACCGTCTAATAGAACAGAACCCATGAATATATGCCTCGTCGAGGAAGAAGAAGAGGCTTTTCAAGCTGTGGAACATAATAAGAAAATCCGTAGATGTTATATGTGCGGAAGCACGAAACGTTTTCGTCCGGCCTACCCCTACGAAACACGTGTATATCTCGAAAGAGCACCGATTCCGACCTATACCAGAAATTTGATACGAGGCACGAAAACGTCGATACCAAGTAGGTGCGGGGCGCCCTACTGTGGAAGACCTAGGCTCTGTTGAGCCTGTAGGAGATGATTGTAAACAGGACATAGCCGCAATTAGCTCGGTGCGTAATGGCACGGGGCGTGAGTACAAGCCGAGCTTGTTATTTCATCTAGCGACTGTGAAGGGCTTTGATAAGCCATTGTCAATTTTAATTGACTCAGGGGCGTCTTGCAATTATGCTTGATCAACAATACATTGAGGCCCTTAAAGCGCATGAATCTGATACAATCACTGTTAGCTTAGCAAATGGGACTCGTGCACTGTTCCTCCAGTTCCTTTAAGCTTAGGCAAAAGGTTCTGGACTTTGACATTATGAAATGCTGTCTCGTTCTTGATTTGGATTCGATATATAATCTCATCTTTGGTATGACCTGGCTTGGACGCCATGAGTTATGAATCTATTGGAGGTCTAAGACCTTAGGCACCACGCGTAATGTTGTTAGCAAAGCTTTAAAGAGTTATAAACCCACCTTTGCTAGGCAACAAAAGCGCTATTGGCGCGGATAACTTACTGAGTCTGTCAGTGCTTTAGATTTGAGAATGTCTGAGATAATTAACTCCAATGTTGTAAACATTAATTCTGAGCTCGACTCAGAAAAAGGGGGTGGAACGGCACGTACTCTGTCGAGTGACACTCGTTGTAATAACGATTCACTGAATGCTGAAAGCATTGTTGGCCTAAGGCCGAATCATCAAGGGTGCAATATCCCTATAATACGTGGAGTACACGAATAAGTCCACCAAGTGTGGTCGGCCGAGGTGGCACCATGCTGAGTGTCAATAGTGACACTATTCGCGGTTCGCCAGGACCTCAAGGGTGCAATACTCCTGAGATACGTGAAGTGGCACGTCTACGTCCAGCGAGTGTGGTAGGCCGAGGTACCACCATACTGAGTGTCATTAGTGACACTTTTGGCAGTTCGCCGGAGCATTTCGGGTCAAACCCTTTCATTGCACGTGAAGTAACACGTAAACGTTCGCTGGACAAGGAAATTGAGTCATCTAACGCCTTGTCGGATGTCGACTAAGACACCATGTCTGGTACTGAGCCATTACAAGCTGGAAAATTTGGGGACGTGATTGTCCCGGCCTCTGAGAGGCGTCTTGTCTCTACGCCAGGAAGTCTTCTCTTTTATAACACTTGCTTTATAGAGGGTTAAAGTAAGCTGTATTTAATATGGTTAAGTTCTTCTTGTCTATCACTCAATACAAACTTTATTATAATCTAATACAAACATGTAATTAAATCTTATCAGTATTTCTCTTTACGCGCGTCCAGCGCTAACTGGACCGCAGAGCAAGTAGATATAAAGGTCTATATCTACCAATGGATAAGCTTTTAGAATATTACCATGTAACGTAATATTCTCCAAATATTATCTACCGTTTAGATAATATTTTAACTAACAGCCTTAAGTGTTAATTTCATGTTACATCCCCCCTCCCTTTAACGACAATCAATCTGACTGTCATTGGGTAGAGTGGTCACTATATGACCACTTTATTAAAAAAGATTTTTATTGGTCAAAACCATCATTTTTATTTGATCGCATGGTTAACAAGTCCATGCGGTATGCGAATAGTGCGGCGCCTTCGGCTGCGGTTCATGCAGCCGCGGGCGACGCATTATTGTCCCTTGCGGAAGCGTTCCGTCTGCCGTAGTATCATCTCCTCCCGCAACACTAGATGTTGCGGATGCACGTTGTAATTCGCCACGTGATTACAACCCCTCTTTGGGGGTCGACCACGAATGCGAGTCGGACGAAATGGCCGTCTCGGGGATAACAGAACAGTCGCCCAATCATCGTTAGGCGTCTGACTATGAGCCTTCGAATGAGGGGGCTCAATCGTATAGACGTGCTTATAGCGTTTGCTATAGCATGATTGGTTCCGACGATGAGGATGATTCCTCATCGCCAGCACCGTCTACCGTGCCGTCACCCGCACATATTCCTGTCGTGGTGATGACGATGGCTTACGCCATCGTATTTAAAGTTCTTGTAGTACCCCTGCTTCAATGTGTACCACTCAGGGAAGCGCAGACAATAAAATGTCTCGTCTTGCCCCTGAGAAGAAGCCGTGACTTTTGCCCGAACGGCTAGTCAGTAGCTTTTCTGGAGAGACTGCTCCTCATAAAAAATATCCCTTCTTTATTGCGACAAAGCTACATGGCCTTGATCCCAGCGCGAAGAATTTTCGCGCTGAGGAAGATTTTTATCTCGATGCTTTTCTTAAGCAACGATGGTATAGTGGCAGCAACAAGTGAGATAAAATCTCGTTGATGCAAGCCTGGAGCGCGTTTATTCGCAATGTCAAAGACATTGGACGCGAAGCCTGGCTTTAAAGACTTAACGCAATTCGCGTTAAGTTTGAAACCGAACTCCAACTGGTGCACAATTTAAACTGCATCGGGTGTCTCGTGAGGCAGGACTTCCATGCCTCACGTGGGGTGATCCCTATCCGTGTTGTGTCGACAACACGAAACGAGTAAAATGAGATGTTTATTCCCTTTCTTCGCCCTGGGGAAGGACTCGCATCTCGATCGAGATGCGCGATGCGATTGACGTTTTGCAATCAATTTACATGCGCCAGGGGCGCGTGTTTTCCGATGGACCTTCTGATCCATCGGATGGGTCTCGTCATACTGACGACGAGGCCCTCAACGTCAACAACCAGCTGGGAACGAGGCTTCCAGCTGTCATGCGAAGGTGGATAACCGCGCCAGCGAACAAGATAACTCGTTCGCTGCCCCTTCACATCACGGTGGTTTACGATACGTTCCACAAGGAGACGTTGACCACCGTGGAAATCCACTAATGGTTGTGGTGGAGGAAGGAAATTTAGTTCCGACCTATGTGTCGGATTTAGAGTCGAAGATCGACAAACTCGACCACTACCTCCATGTATTGGAGGAGGGTCTTGATCACGAGAGCGGTAAGCTCCACTCGTTGAAACAGACGGTGCAAACTCACCGTATGGAACGGTTGAAAGTCCGTTCGAAAAGTGCGTACTTAATGTTAAGGTACGAACGGAAATGTCACGCTCTTCGTGACGAGCTGTCGACATCTCGTCGCGATTTCGAGGAACTTCGGATTCGGCATGAGAAATCACCAGAGTCAACATGAGAATCTGGTTCGTGACAACAAGAATCGTTTAGGGATTCTTGAAAAGGGTGATCAGATCCGTCCTCGGAAGAAACCGCGTACTGATGGTACGGGCGGATCCGACCAACGTAAAACGTAGGATGCGTTCGCATCCTACGTGGCAATTCTATTGTACGCATTGCCCCTGCGATCCAGTACACGGAATGGCCCAATGAACTTGAGTAGTTGTTTATTTCTACCCACATTCGTGACTACACGCTTAGGTAAGTTTAACGTAGACACTAGTACTAGATCATTAATTTTAAATGAAAGAACATTTGCTCTTTCATGATTGTCTGCGTTCCGTTTCTGCCGGTATACTGCGTAAGCAATAGAATGCTGTACGAAACGAACTACTGATACTCGAGCCAGCAGAAATTCCTCTACTGACTCATTTGTTTTGTCTTTTCAGTGCGCTTTGTTCGCACTGCCATGAGATCTTTCTTATCTGCGATGTCGATTGCGAAGCTATCGACATCATTCGCGTCGTTTGTAACTTCGACGCGTGATGTGCATGAGCCAGAAATGGCTTTGCCTCTGCAAGCCCCCCCCCTCTAACTAAAGGATCCCTCTAATCGGGTGGCTATGCGTAGATGGCGTAAGCCATTCACGAAAAACAGTGTATGCGTTGTCGACGCATGCACCGAATTGTTGATGGCGAACGCGAACATCGGTATAAACTCGCTTTAATTCTGATATGATTGGACATAACCTCGAAGTATCTCTTCGAGGACGCGATTTACGCGTTTCGTCTGACCATCTGTCTCTGGATGATCAGAAGTTGACATAGTCAGCCGTGTTCCGATCTTTCGGAACACGGATTGCTAAAACTCCGCCGTGAACCGTGGATCTCTATCGGAGACTAGTTCACGGGGTCAACCGTGGAGTCTGAATACCGTGTCGATAATGACACGGGCACAGTCTGGAGCCGTGATCGACTCTGGTTTTGCAACAAGATGTACCATTTTGGTGAATCTGTCTACAAAAACAAGGATTCAATTGTTTTTGTGATCGTCTTCGGGGAACCGAAGGCGAAGTCCATAAATACGGACTGCCAACATTCTGCCAGAAGGAAGTAATAAGGTTGGCGAGGGTCACGGGATGAAGGGCTAGGCTTCACCCGTTGACACTCTTCGCAAACACGAATGTACTTGCGCACGAACTGATACTGGTGGGGCCAGTAAAAGTCGCGACTTACTGTGAGATAAGTTTTCTCACGTTCACGATGCCCACTTGTTGGTGCATCGTGACACTCATACCTGATGCGCAAGCGCAAATCATTGTGAGTTGGGACGACGACACGTGGAGTGTAGCCGGCAACGGCTGTGTAATACAATAAGCCGTTGCATGTTGTGTATCGATCGGATGACGATCGATATAAAGCCGATAAGTCTTTAAATGAATTATCGGATGGGTTCACCAGATGATCAATTAAACGCAGAAGGCTCTTATCTTCTGCGAAAGCTTTCTTTTTTTTAATGAAACAAGGTTGATGACGGAACACTTGAAATGAGTGTAGCAACAGCAGAAAAAAATTCACTGTTGGAATACGCAGCCGTCTCGAAATCGGGTCGGCGTGATAACACATGAGCGACGACATTTAGTCGTCCTGGTTTATATTACATGGAAAAATTATACTCCTTGAAGAAGGATAGCCACCTCGCTATTCTTTGCGAGAGGTGTGGGCTGTTTACGGCCGTGCGTAGTGATGCATGGTCCGTATAAACGATGAACGGTCTATCTCCGAGGAGATAGACCCTAAATTCAGCCAGTGCATTTTTCATGGCAAGGAGTTTCTTGTCATGCACTGGGTAATTGCGATCAGCTGGGTGCAGCTGACGCGAGTGGTAATTAACGACGCGCTCCGAGCGCCTGCATCGTATTGCATTAACGCACAGCCGATTGCGAAATCGCTGGCGTCACAGACCACCTGGAATGGTCTGTCTTGATATGGATTCGCCAACATGGGCGATTGCATCAAGCTTTGCTTGATACCTTCATAGGAACGCTGACAATCAGCGTTCCATAACCATTTCTCGTCTTTTTTTCAAAAGACGAGAGAGATGAACTGTCATCTCTGCATAATTACGGTAGTACTTGTGCAAGTACGCCGCTTATCCAAGGGACTTTCTTAGTCCCTTGACATCGACTGGAACTGGCCATTCGGTTATTGCTTTGATCTTTTCGGGATCAGGGCGCACGCCGTGTTTACCGACGATGCACCCAAGAAGTGGTATTTCGCTTGCAGCGAATATACAATTCTTAAGATTCGCTTACACTTATACTTTCGCATAAGTGTAAGAACCTGACGAATGTGAGTTTTATGAACTTTCACGTCCGTGTTTCCGTCCATGTCCCGGCTATGGACGAACACATCATCAAAAATAACTCGGTGCGAATTCTCGCACCAGTCTCAACAGATCGTTACGCATCTGCTGAATGTTGCAGAGGCGTTACTAAGCCCCCTGTGGCACAACTTGCCATTCCCAGAGCATCCCACTGGGAGCTTTCACTGCTGGGTACGGGATGTCCCGTTCACGCATAAGGATTTGATAGAACCCATCCATCAGATCCATAGACGAAAGATGGTACTCTTAGACATACCATCTATGATTACGTCTTTTCTAGGTATCGGCGTTTGAGCCGGTTCCGTTGCAGCATTCAGTTTGTTGAATGCGTGCACTATCCGCCACCCTCCTGTGGTCTTTCGCACACAGAAGGTCGGAGAGCTATGTGGGTAGGTTGACTCCTTAGATGGCCCGCTTTTAATCGATCGATAAAGAATTTATCCATCGCAAGAACTTGTTCACGAGGCAGTGGCCACTGCTTCATGAAACAGTATTTCAAGCCCGGTTGGAGCTCGATTACATGTCGAGAATCTTTATCCTTAGGCAATTCGCATGGAACTGTTTCAGTAATTCATCCTTGAATTCAATCAAATCCTTGTATAAAGGATTTGTCTTAAGTGACTCCCACGATCGAGTAGTAAATCTCTCAATCCGAGTCTTCACACCGAGGACACTTTCGTCCATCGATGAGCTGCTGAGAACCCCTTCGTTACCTGCAAAAAATACCGCTGACCGAATATCGATTACGTATCCGTCCTCTATGACGAGTACGCAGATCTGCTTGATTCTATTACTATGCAGATCTCTAAAGAGCCGTTTGGATTCTAGGGTAGGTAATTGAGTTATCTCCGAAGCTATATTTTTAGTTTATCTCAATCTTACCGTTAATTTTATCCTACCGTTAATTCTTTCCTATCGTTCGCTGCGCCCCCTTTCCCACATATGTGGACTACTATAAAATGGGGGACGTCAATGTCTGGCGGTACAGTGCTGGTGAACCCCAAACACCAGTTCCCGAAGGTTTTACTTTTTGTCGTTGCCGGATATCGAACCGGTGACCTGTGGTCAGCACCATCATGCTTACCTGACTGAGCCACAACACACGATATTTTCCACACACAAATTCTCCGTATCATTCTCGTCATACGATCCCTTGCCATATTCCCTTATACACGCATATGCATAAAGCGCAACACTTTCGATGAACTCATCAATCTTCAACACTCTCCCTTGCTGTGCACTCGAAGTGATGCCCTTACGCTGTCATGCCGAGTCCCATGATAAACTTGGTGTGCTTATCTCTTGGAAGAGCTTTGGTTAACCCGTCCGCGATCATTTCTTCAGTCGGCTTGTACTCCACTGCAATTACCTCACTCGACACCTTCTCACGCAAGAAATGAAACTTGATGTCGATGTGCTTCGTGCGCGAATGGTAGACAGGATTCTTGGCAAGCGCAATACATCCTTGATTGTCTTGAAAGATTGTCGTCGCCGTATCAGTATTGTACTCCAAGTCCTTTATCAGATTTCGAAGCCAGACTGCCTCTTAATTTGCGCTGTATAGACTCATGTACTCTGCTTCCTTGCTTGATGTCGCTACGGTTGACTGTCGCTTAGGATTCCATGAGATCGTGCCGCCGTTCAGGAATTGCACGTATCTTGTCATTGAACGCCGCGTGTCTAAGTCGCCTGCCCAGTTTGCGTCTGCAAATCCAATAAGCTCTCCCTTGTTAACGCCGCTAAACACAATGCTAATATCTTTAGTCGTCTTCAAGTACTTGAGAATTCGCTTGGCCGCCACCTAGTGTGACTTCTCGTAGCGCTCACAGAACTTGGCAATTTCGCCAACCGCATGCGCGATGTCTGGTCGTGTACAAGTCGCGATGTACATTAATGCACCCACCAGTTTGCGATACGGAAATTTCGGTACAAATGCTAACTCTTCAGGCGTCTTCACCAGTTTCGAGTTGTTGTCCGCTGGTGTGTGCACGTCCTTGCAATTCTCGATTCCATTATTTTCCGAGAGTTGCCTGATGTATGCTGGTTCATCTTGATCAAGTGTTCATCGCGCTTGCGGTGAATCTCGATTCCTAAGCAGTACTTGAGATCCCCAAGCTCTTTGATGCTGAACTCTTGCTTAAGCGCACACTTAATGTCCGTAATGTGCTCCTTAGTCTTGCCGAACAGCATTAGGTCGTCCACGTAGATTACAATGATGCTGTATTCGCCGCTTGACACTCGAATAAACACACACGGATCTGCTGAAGTGCTTTTGAATCCTTAATTTTCCAGAGTTCGATTCATGCGCTCTGCCATGCCATTCTGCTCAGGATTGTATGGAGCTGTGGACTCTTGCTTGATGAACTTCTCCTTGCAGAAGTTGTTCATTGCCGTGTTCCGGTACTCGCCACCGTTGTCACTTCGAATTATATTGATCTTAGTCAAAGATGCTATCTTGATCTCCCGATAAACCTTGCGAACGCGCTCATGACTTCACTTTTCTTTCGCAACGGATAAACCGTCACGTACCGGCTCTTCATCATGATGAAACTCACAATGTACTTGAAGCCGGATCTTGAAGCTAAGGGTGATTGGTCCAAGTACGTCGGAGCACACGATGTTGTCAAAACGCGCACTCTCCCTGAGTCCCTTGTCTTCCTCGCTTGCCTTGAATGACGTGCGTAGTGGCTTAAATGTCGCGCATACGTCACCCACGACGTCGATTTTCATTTACGCGCCTTTGATCCTTCCGTCCTTGATCATATCATTAATCGTCCCGTACGATGCCTGGCCCAGTCTTCTGTGCCATAGATCGCTCTCGTACGCGGCTACGTGACACTCCGCACCAACCTCAACGTTGAGGTACATCAGGAAGCCCTGCTTCCTTTCAGTGGCAACTGGTGCCCCGCCCCGCTTCACAACGCACTCGTTGCGGGTGATCTCTACTGTCATTCCTCGCGCTGATGCAGCCGTAAGCGAGAATAAATTCTTTGACAGATCTTCGACATGGAGAGTGTTTTCGAGGCGAGCGTCGATCCAAGCATGTCCGGTCCAAACGCGCAGCTTCACCGTTCCGTGACCGATAACCTTGAGCTTCACATTACTCTTCGCGCTTGATATAGTGCGCGTCTGGCACACTTCCTCATACTCCACAAAAGCTTCCCGGTCCTTGCACATGTGTGCAGATGCGCCACTGTCCATAACCCAGCAGTCGCTGACGGACCCTTCCCTAGCATTAAATGCGACGTTGGAGTGGTCGTGTCCTCCTTCTTGTGTTTCTCTTGGTCCACGACTTAAACGGCAATCCCTAGCATAGTGGCCGACCTTGCCACAGTTAAAACACGCTCCTGAAGGTTTCTTAGCACGCCGTTCTTGCTGCTTCTTGGGGTGCTGCTTGCCGTTTCTTTTACTTGTGTAAAGGGCCGTTGCTTCTTCCACCCGTGCCGTGTCCTTGTGCCGCACTTCCTCAGCAATCAACTTGCTCACGAGGTTGCTGAAATTAAAACTTGACACCGACATGCGAAACGCCTGACCTAAGCTCTCGTAGCTTGCAGGCAGACTCCTCAGCATCACCGCACATACGTCCTCTTCACTTGGCCCGCAGTTAGTGCTATTCATCTTCATGACTAGGTCTTCAAGCTCTGTCACGTGACCACTGATGCTTGAAGCTGTATACTTAAACGACGCAAACTTCTCCTTAAGCCAAAGTCGATTGTCGCCAACTCTTGTGTGCGATGAAACTTCGCCAGCCTTCCCCACGCCTCTCCCGCCGTCGTCGCGTCGATAATGTGCATCAACTGCGCGTCACTCAGATTCAGCGCGATCGCGGCGTGCGCTGCGTATATCCATAGGCTGCCGAGGGATCAATCCCTCGGGATGCTGAAGTCTAGTCACTTCAGCATTAACTATATACAAGGTGAATTCACCTCAAGTACATGGGGACTTATTTTTTCAACGTCTTTCGACTGTGATTGCGCTATTATAGTCGGGTCCTCTTCGGTCGACTCTCTACTCGACCTAGGATCATCGTGTTATTTATTTTGGACAACCGGTATCTTCCTTGGATGTCGCCCGCTAGGCGTACATTCATGTCTCAGACCACTCGGCTTATTCGAGTGGTGGACCTTCAGCGCTGCCTGTGCATTCACACAGCCGCCGGCAGCTGACTCCATAGGGTGATTAGTAATCACACTGTGATCTTGTTCAGCCGTACTAACGACTGTACCACAAGTGGGCCAACGCACTCACTCGTAGTACATCGACACGCTTGTGGACGCTCCAAGACGTTCATCACATGGTCATCTGATGAACAAGTGGCAGGCATCTTTACGGATCGATGCTGCCAGCTGATTCTTAACTAATAATTTCTGAGCCAAGGTAAAACTAGGATAACATCAAATTCGTCATCCAAATCCAGTAAGATAAAATCATCATCGTACTGTAAATCTTTTAACGTGTAGTGAAATCTCACAACGCGTTTCATTACTGTTTTCGATGCGCCTGTCGCTAGACACACCGGCATCCTCGTTAGAGGAATGTCGCGCTCAACATATCTGAGCCTACGACCCTCTAGCGAATGGCGACGAATAAAGTTTTCGACGCCCCACAGTCCACTACGGGTCTGAGTGACAAATCATTTGTCACTTTTAACTTCAAGGTGATGAGGGATACCTCATCGCCAGATGCAGAGACCCATAATGACAGTGTGGCTGGAGCAACTTTCGTCAAGAGATTTGCCAATTCTCTTGAATTTGCTGGATCAGTAGGGCGTCGCGCCCCTACTGACTCCGACCGTTTTTGGCGGTCCGCCTCGCTGTTGCGATTTTGCAACAATGTCGAACCCGCGACCGTTGCCCTTTTTGACATTCGGTCCATAATTACGTTCAGTACCTCTCGGTACTGAGCGTGGGGTGCGTTGACGATATGTCAAACGTCACCAATTCCTACTTAGCTCGTGGAGACTGAGGTAGTGAATAGGACGATGACAAGTAGTCATGCGTCCGAATGTCCTGCACAGAGCCGAGAGCCTGTGGCAGTAGACGGCGAGCTGACAAGAAGTCATGCGTCGCATAAACCGGCACAGTACCAAGAGCCTGGTGCGGTTGGAAGGGATGCGTTAGCCAGGAGTGTAATGACACCCGCTTCCCAGAAAAGGGTCGTGGTAACTCGAAAACGAGTACTCGACAGATTAGGACGATCAAAGGCACATCTAAAGGAGTGACCTTTGGATCAGTCTCAATGAAGAGGACGGGCCTTCGAACGAGGTGTTCGAGGCCGTCAAAGACGAAATTGCGGAGGCATCCTCAGTTGAGGTGCTCCGGCAAGTCTTTAATCTGCCGAGGAGATAGTAAATCTCCCGGAGATGTCGTGGGATCTGTTCCTTGCCGAATTAAAGGAAGGAAAGATCCACGAAATAGTCACGCCAGTTCCAGAAGAGAACTTGGTGGACTGCTGCTCGTCGTCCACAATGGACGAGAGCGTCCTAGAAACGGACAAAAAGAAGCGGTACGCTGCTCAAGGCTGGGATGCCTTGAGAGACAGTCCGTTCTTTGAGGTTCTGTGGAAACATCGTGATGTGTTCCCAGAAGAAGTGCCGAGCCGCCTACCAGCAGATAGGGGCATCGGGCACGAGATAGACCTCGAACCTGGCACCAAGTATTGTGTGACCAGGCAATGGCCGTTGCCGAAAGAACAAGTCGATTATATCGATGAGTTCTTCGACAAACGAGCCAAGGCGGGACATGTGCGTGAGAGCAAATCGCCTCACTGCAGCCCGACCTTTTGTGTGCGTAAAGCCACAGGTGGATGGCGCGTGGTTCATGCTTATAATAAGCTGAACACGGCGACCATACCGGCGCAAACGCCAATCCCGCGGAAAGATGTCTTGTTGAACTCCATGGGAAATTCAACTATCTTTTCCGCGTTGGATTTGAAGGATGGCTACTATCACGTACTCGTGAGAGAGTCCGATGTAGCCAAAAAGAAAGTAAGCACTCTAAGCGGTATGCTTTGGGAGTGGCTTGTGATGCCCCAAGGTTTGAAAAGCGCACCAGCGACATTCAACTGGGTGGTGGCTCACGTGATGCGTCAGCACCGTGCCTACGCGCCCCATTACTTCGACAATGTATTCGTGCATAATAGGCTGAAGACGGGCTAAGAGGAATTGAGTCGCACAAAATCCATTTCGACGCTGTATTGCAGACTTTGAAGGACGCCCAATTGTGCGCCAACTTCCAAAAGTGCGTCATAAGGGTCCCTGAGATACCTGTGCTAGGTTGAATCGTAGGTACACATGGCGTACGAGCAGACCCAGACAAGGTAAAATTGTTAATGGAATGGCCAGTCCCACGGCATGCGAAGGATTTGCGCCAATTTATGGGACTCGCTAATTACTTGCATACGTGTAGCAAGAATAACGCTGAGCAAACTAAAACATTTTTTGATCTCCTAAGAAACGGACACAGAATGGGTTTGGCTAAAAGAACAATAAGATGGGTTCACATCAGTGAAGCAGTCTCTTGTGGAGGCACCGATCTTGGCATTGCCTGACGCGGATAAGCCCTTTGGCGTCGTCTGCGATGCAAGTAATTTGCAATCGGCGGCGTGCAAATGCAGAAGGATGACGACGGCGTTGCCCGTGTCATCTCTTACCAGTCCCGGCTTCTAAAAAGCCGCGGAACTGAATTACCCTGTGCATGCAAAGAGCTATTTTCAATAAAGTATACTCATGTTTCAGTTTCGTGTGCACCTATTGGGCACCGAACTATATGTGGTTTATAGGGATCACGCATCACTGCGGACCGCAATAAACTCACCGCACCTCTTGCCTAGAATGACAGATGGCTATCATTCTTCTCTAAATTTAATTTCAAAGTTGAATACAAGCCGGGTAAGTCGAATATCTTGGCTGACGCTTTATCGCGCAGACAAGACTTCGAGGTAAGACACCAGGAAAGTGTGTCTAGTGCGAAAGCACAAATTCAGCCGTCAAGATTGGCAGCCATGAAGGCATACCACGTGACAAGCTCATTGGCCTTTGAAATAGAAGAGAGCTACAGTCAGGACGACCATTATCGCCTGCTGTTGGATCACTTTGGTGGACGAAAGGACGAAATGTGACCCTTCCGTTGCACCTGAAAGCTATTTTAGCTACAGTGATGGCCTGTTGTGGCATCAGCTGTATCCTTGTGATCCCTTGAGAATCTTTGTGCCTGATGACACAGGTATTAAGCTGATAGTCCTTCACGAGTCTCATGATGCGCCATCAAAAGGGCATGTGGGCCGTGAAAAGGCATTCTTACGAGTGTCAGAGGAATTTTGGTGGCGACACCTATGTAGATGGGTGGCCATCTATATTCGCTTATGCGAGCAGTGTCAGCACATATAGCCTGCATCGTCCAGCAGTGCGCCACTGAAGCCGCTACCGATTCCAACCAACTGTTGGAAGTCAGTAAGTCTAAACTTCATGTTTCGCATGTTGCCCGATCATAAGGGTCGGACGGGCTCGTCGTCTTTCTAGACAGACTGAGCAAAATTGTGCATTTAGCACCATGTAAGACATCGATCACAGGCAAGGAGGCAGCTCTCTTGTTCCTGGATCGTGTATACCGACGACACGGGATGGCGAAATGTGTTCGAACTGCTAAGTAGCAAGCCCCACATGTCGACCGCAGATCATCCCCAGACCGAAGGCCAAACAAAACGTGCCAATCGGGTCGTGGCGAATATCTTACGAGCTATGACAACTTCAATAAAATGAAGCAAGCAATTGTTTTTTGTGGAGTTCGCAATAAATAACAGTCCACGCTAGTACTGGTGACACACTATTTCTTATACATAGACTACGCCGTTCTCGGATGCCAGTCTCGTTTGTGCGCAGCCCGAGTCTTAGTGGGAAGGCCTTAACTATGCTCGGTGCGAAAGAAGTACATAGTTTCGTCCATATGACGATGACCATGAAGGTATCATCTCAAAGACAGATACTTGCCCTAGTGACCCTGTCAAATTGGCAGTAGTCAATAAAACTACGCCTTATGACCGACCTGTTGGCGGTATCATACACAAGTTTGATGCTAAAAGCGTGAGTAAGGTTCAACGCTTGGTGGATGAGCGACTAGCCATCACACGTAAAGTCCGTGTCGCAAATGCAAACGCACCGGACAAACAAAAAAATATGCGGACCGAAATGGTCGCAAAAATATTGAACGCTTTAGAGTGGGTGGCAAAGTACTATTAAGTTCTGCTACCCTACCCAAAAAAGCAATTTCTGTACTACATGGAGTTACTACGAAGTTGTTGCCGCGTTTAATTGGGCTCTTTACTAGGTAGAAGAGGATGGAGACCTTAATTATAGGCTCACCTTTCTCCCGTATATAAAGATGCATTCCGTATTTTACATGGGTCGTCTAAACGGTATGTAGACCCAAATGAGGTAACATACCCCGATCCGTCTAAGGAGACCGATGATGACGCCGACTGTGAGTCGAGCGTCGTTCGGGTCAGGGAGACGGAGACCGCGGAAAACTATCAGCCGACCGACTCCTCCCACCACGAGTAGGACTCGGAGAGTGAGGGAGATCACGCAAGTAACGCGGATCCCTCCTTATTATCTTACCCAGAAGGTCCAAGCGAGTTTTCAGGTGTTCATAACGCTGACGAACCTTCGCTCAGACATCATAAAGATCCGAGGTCAGTTGCAAGACTTGACTGTCGAGATTCACAATACGTCGTTTAGCACCGCTTGACGCCGGCGACTGAACGGAAGAAGGTAAGGCAGCCACGACTAGGATGGCGAGATCGCCGCTCCTATCAGGCGCCGCCTGCACTAATGGAGGCGGGTGGGAATCAACGCTTTCTTGTTAGTAGCTTGCTTGCCCACCGCTCCGTGGGGCAATGGTATCAGGTCCTCGTCCAATGGAGAGGTTACCCGAAGTGTGACGACTCTTGGGAACCGATCGATACCCTTCGTATTGATCTGCCCGACTTAATAATTGCCAATGAAAAGGAGCACCAGCTGCGCCTGCTGCCCTAGTCTCAAATGGACTAGCAAAAGCAGCGTTATGGGAAGCAATAGAGGGTACAGTACCGCCCCTAATTTCCTTCACACGCAAGCGGGAGAAATTTGTTGCGACCGCTGTTCCATCGCATCGGAATGCGGAAGAATGCGGTGCGTGAATTCCGCCTCGTGGTGGTCAACCGTTTCATCTTAACGCAACACAATTGGGATCGGGAAAATATGACTAAGCGATATTCTCTGAGCCTTCCATGGTTTAAAGACGCCATAATATTTATGAGCGTCTAGAAGGCCGCACTCTAAGAGCGACGCTCTTGGCCCGTTTAAACGAGGCCATTTTAAATGGAGAAGGTATCAGTGATATGCCACCTTCACATAGCGACGTTCAAACCGACTGGCTTTTGACACCGAATGAGCACGTTCAAGTGTCGTCGGCAGAGCTTTAGGCTAAAAATGCTTTATGTGAGAACCATTATGGATAATGGTCGGAGCATAAGGCGTTGTGGATTTACCCAACGAAAAAGCGGCTGCGCATTTATGGGCAGCGCTCTCGTTACCTGTCGCTGCGCTATCCAGCGCAGACGACGAGACATCATTCGTAATTGTTGCTGTTTCCATGTTGTGAGCCATGAGAGAAGTTTGGATGAGCAATAATGCGCCATCATCCTTCCTCATGAATTCGTTGTCCGCATCACTACTATGAGGTGACGGCAACGGTGTCGACTCATTGTAGTCGACAATGAGCGACGGATCAACATCCTCACTGTTAAAAAGAGGTGATTTCTTAAGCCCTGTTAACGCGACAGCAGCAGTAGCTGTCGGCGTTTCGACTAAGGCATTGGACGTCGCCGACGTGTTAACGCGGTGCGTGCGCTTAGTGCGAGGTTGAGCAGGTGTCTACGCAGACGACCCACCAACGTGGCCCTTTTAGGTGGCATATTTGGCACCGTGTATGGAAGCACAGGTCGCTAGAGGGACTGAGAGAGCTAACGGCATGTTAAGCAGCTCGCAGTTCCTCGCACCTCTTTGACGAATTAAAAATCTAAATTCGTTCTATAAGGGGGAGAATGGTGTAACAAACTAAATTTGCCGTAGTGTTACACAGTCCCCGTAAAGTACACTTGGTGTACTTAAGGGGATAATCAGTAAATTAGTAAAGTAATTAGACCCACTACTCGGGTGTGGTTCACACTTGTGACCAACCCTTGTGTATGTGATGCAAATAGGTGCATTCACATTAGAAGGGATGACGCCTTGCGTTATCCGTTACGCAAGGTATCTAGAAAGATATGCTCAATTAGATCTATCTAACTAAAAACTCTTTAAGTCTATAAGTCTTCTTCTGACTCAAGGAGCGACGTTTCTCCGCTACACCTGGAAGCACTCGTAGTCAATCTACGCCTAAGTCTACATAAGACTAAGCTTTCACTGAAATGGAAACATTTCCAGATCTTTCAGAGGCGCAACACATAGCGTATGACCAGCTCAAAGCTTTATTCGGGCTTCAACATATAGAGTCATTATGCCCCAGGGACCAGAGGTCCTGCATGCAAGGCTTGAAGTTTTCATGCAACATGAATCTTCTTTGATTTTGACAGACCTTGCGGCTTCTATGCCAACTCGGTACATCTCTGTACCTGATTCAAAGCCTAAGGCTTGCTTTTTAGTTGTCAATGTGAAGCCATTTGAGGAAAAGTGGGAGAAAATCTACCTTTTTGGATCAAGCAGATGCAAATGTCCATTTACTCTGCCTTTTCTTAACAGAACTACTATAGGTGGCTATGGCTAATTTTAAGCTCGGAGGTAGAGCGATGGAGTGGGCACTCCCGTGCAGCACGTCCACAAACGACGCTTTTTTTCCTCATGGCATTCACTGAAGTAGCAAATCACCGGCATGTTTGCACCGCCTGATCTGGTTTTTCGCATGCATCACGGCTCATAGCGACTCGATAGGGTAAACGAGCCCTAGGGGGATATGTCCTGGAGTTGAGAACTCTCATTGCATCTATGCATCAAGACCCGGTACAAGAAGCAATTGCCGAAACAATCTTTGTGGGGGGTCTCACTGAGGAAGTTGCTCAGACGAAATTATTCCAATCCCACCCTGCTACTTTGAAAAATGCAGTTACCATAGCGCTACGCGCTGAATTAGACTTTAAGTCTGCTCGTGCTAGCGCGCCTGGTTACCGTACAAGCTCTTCGACACATAAGTACCGTCTAATAGGCCGTAACCCATTGATCTAAGCCTTGTAAGAAAGGAGAAGAAGCACTTCAAGCTGTGGAACAGCATAAGAACATCCATAGATGTTATATGTGCAAAAGCACGAAACATTTACGCTGTAAATTAAGGGTCTCGATCTGAGACCAGCTCACGGGGTACCCATGAAGTCGAACTATCGTGTCAGCAAAGACACGAGCACAGCCTTTGTCTGTGATCGACTCCGGGACGGCACAAAAATATACCATCTTGCTAAAACGATCAACGAAAACGAGAATATAATAATTCTTTTGGTTGTCTTCGGGGAATCCGAAGACATCACCCATAGATACGGATTTTGCCAACACTCTGCCATAACAAGCAGAGGTTTTAATGGAGCACGGGACGAGGTACTGGGCTTTACCCGTTGACAAAATTTGCAAGCACGTACGTACCTGCGGACGAACTCACACTGGCGTGGCCAGTAAAAGGCGCGACTTATCATGAGATAAGTCTCCTCATGTACACGATGACCACTTTTTGGTGCATCGAGGGACTCATACATAATGCGTAATCGCAAATTTTTTGGGGTAGGGATGACGACACGAGGTGTGTCGCCAGCAATGGCTGTTTAATAAAACAAACCATTGCGTGTTCTATATAGATCTGTTGAGGATCGATACAATGTCAAAAATCTTTCTAGGATTATTGGAATGGATCTGTAAGGTAATCCATCAACCCTTTAAGAGCCTTATCTTCTTGATAAGCTTATCTAACGTCGTCAAGTAATGTTAACGACGGTACACTTATTGAGAAAACAGTGGTCTTATGCTCACTGTTGATTTGCGTAGCCTGTTCAAAATTGGGCCGGCGCGAAAAGGCATCAGCGACGACGTTAAGTCGTCTTGGTTTATACTTCACTCTCGCCATCCTTTGCGAGAGGTGCGAACTGTTTACAGCCGTGCGTAAAGACGCATGGTCCGTATTTACGATGAACGGTTTATCTCCCAAGAGATAGACCCTAAAATTAGCTACTTCATATTTCATGGTGAGGACAATGCGCTCTGCGCCGTCTATATCATATTGCATTTACGCACAACCGATTGCAAAATCGCTGGCGTCATAGACCACTAGCAATCGCCAGGATTGGGAATTCCAAACAAGCTTTGCTTAATGCCCTCAAAGGAACGCTGACAATCAGCGTTTCATGAACTTTTTACATTTTCTTGAATGTAGAAGAATTATGTATTGTCTTTTCGGCATGATAGCGGATGTACTTATGTAAGTACGCCGCTAAGCCGAGGAACTTTCGAAGTCCCTTTGAATCGGCTGGCACAGGCCATTCGGTGATTGCCTTCATATTTCGGATCAGGGCGCACACCTTCTTTACCCAAGATGCACCCAAGAAGTAGTATTTTGCTTGCAGCGAATATCCACTTCTTGTGATTTGCATAACTTTGTGCTTACGCATAAGTGTGAGATCTTTCGGACGTGAGTACGGCGTACTACAACGTCCGACTTTCCTTTTATATCTCATTTATAGCGAAGACGTCATCTAAATGACTCGGTGCAAAAGTTCGTACCGGTCTTAACAGATTGGTTACACATCTGTTAAATGTCGCAGGGGCATTACTAAGTTCTTGTGGCATCACTAGCCACTCCTGTAGCATTCTGCTTGGGGTGCTTACTGCTGTGAACGGGATATCCTGTTCACGCATAAGGATCTGATAGTCCTCCCATCAGATGCATTGACGTAAAGATTGTACTGTTTGACATACCATCAATAATTACGTCTTTTCATGGTATCGGCATTTGGGCCGGTATCGGTGCAGCGCTCAGTTGATTGAATTTATGCCCATTCCGCCACCCTCCTGTTGCTTTGCGCACACAGAAGGTCGGAGAGCTATGTGGGGAGGTTGACTGCGTCACATGGCCCGCTGCTAAGCGTTCGGCAAAGAATTTGTGGATCGCTAATACTTATTTCACGAGGCAATGGGCAATGCTTCATAACACCGTATTTTGAACCTGGTATGAGATCGTTTTCGTGTCGAGTACCTTTTATCCTTCGGTAACTCGCACGGTACTGATTCAGGAAAGACATCCTTAGATTCTATTAAATTCTTATACAGAGGGTTTGTCAAAGACTCCCAGAACTGAAATTTAAAACGTTTACTCCGAGTCTTCTCATCGAGGACACTTTCGGCCATCGATGAGCTGCTGAGAACTCGTTCGTTCTCAGGAAATACTATTGCCGACCGAATATCGGACACATATTTGTCATCTGGGACAAGTACGCAGATCTGCTTGACTTTGCCACTCTGCAGAACACACAAGAACCCTTTCGGCTTTAGCATTGGCAATTGAGTTATCTTCGAAATTAACTCCGGCGGCGCTATCAGATCAAGTATATAAGCGTCTACACATGATTCGTTGTTTGCTAAGACATTTGATCTCCCAGTTTCCTCTTTGGAGCTTATTTCCAAAGGTACCTGGATCCTTTGACGACAGGTTTCTGGGGACTTATTCCTGCATATTCTTGAGGACTTCTTCTCTCAAGTTTTATCAGGGAGTATCCTCCCCAACTGCTTCTAGCTGTGGTTGCTCAATCACAGCGAGATCCTCCACGATCGACTCTCCAGTCGATCTAGGATTTTTCGCACTAACTCTTATAGACAGGCGTTGGATATTTTCTTGGATGTTGCTTTTGCAGCAGGCATCCTTGTTTCGAACCACTCAACTTATTCGAATGGTCGAACTTTGACGCTGCCTGTGCTTGTGCAAAGCCGTCGAGATCTTACTCCACAGTGTAATGGGTAATAACAATGAGGCATTTTGCAGTCGTGCAAACGACCAAACCACAAGTGAGACCATCGCACTCACTCGTAGGACATCCACACGCTTGTGGATGCTCCAAGACGTTCGTGAGATCGCCATCTGATGAACGAAAGGCAGTAAGCCTACAAATGGTGCAGCTTATAGCGTGCACCAACTACAGACCATCTTCCAAACCTATTACGTAACGTAACCATTTTGTCAAGCCAGGTCTCGCGGCCGATGCTTTGCACATTCTCTATAAATGTTTCCCAAGCTTGAAAAAGGAAGTTGCTTCCTTGGCACGCTTACAAGTGTATTATCGACGCCGGACAAAGGCATCGATGAAGAGTTTAGTATCATCCTCACCCGGCTTGTGAAGCCTGGATGAGTCCAACAACGGAATATTTTATCATTCGGTAGTCACACCAAACCAACGAATTAAGTTGCCCTTGGAGGGCAACCCGGGTATCTATTCGGGAGTGGACCGCAACGTGTCGCGGTTCCTCTCCCATTAGTTAATGTTAGCATTTGAGCTAGCAGTACGCTCGAAGTGATCTTACGATGAATTTGTTCCTAGTGATGCATGTTAATATAGCCAGATTTCATATCATGAATGGACCCATCACAAGATGACTCCACACCAAGACGTTCAGACGTTCAGGCGTTCAGACGTTAAGCAGCGTCGCAAACAACTCTGGATGTCACGCCAGAGCCCACTACAAACAAAAGTTGGCTTTGAATTAAACCAACAAGGGCTTCCTTACAGAGATGGACACAATAATACATTCTGTCACTTTACATCAGTCAATATAGTGCCTGTTGGTTCAATATTCGAAAATATTTGTCAAGTTATTAAATAATAATAAATTTATTATTCTTTGAGTTTTTTCTTATAGGAATTGACCTTTTGTTATTCATCTCATAGAAATAATATTTATGTGGCGGGGTGACGCCGCCCTCATACTAAAGCAAGACAACAATTCTATTGCTTGGTTGATTTAAGATTAAATCACCCCACCCGAGTCGATACTAGAAGCATGAATGAGCGGTGCGCAAGGGATCGCAATACATGGTTTGATATTAAAATATTAATGTCAGTAGATAAAAACAAACTTAAATATATTAATACAGTTTTACTTTTTCTCTATACTAAGCCTTGAGTATTGGCCTTTAGTAGCTAGTTAAACCTTTTTTAAAATATGAAGCACAGCCCACCATTTTAGCTGTTTACGTTAAGTATTCAGCGACAGCTCACCTTCACTGTTATCAGTGAAAATTGGCGAGTACTAGCAGTGCTAGCGAAAGGTACCCCATTTCACTTGAGCTGTTTTTGTGATCTATGTAACGCGGCTCCTTTCGTGTAGGCGAGGTGCCTCCGAATACTTCATTTACACGACGTGCAGAGGAAGGATCTAAGTTGCTAAGCGTGGGTTAAAAACAATGTTTTAATACTGAGAAAAGCTTTATAAAGGTGAAGGCAATGTAGGTGGGCGCTACTATAGTAGCCACGCGTTACTTAAGCCCAGACCTTCAAGCACAGTGAGGAAGCGGTTTGACGTCTTCTCTCACGTGCAGTGAGGTAGTTGGCATAGACCATTATATCTACATGCTCCGAGGTCCACTCATCGCTGGACGCGCGCAAAGAGAGAGAGAGAGTAGACTTTTGTTACATGTTAAGTATTAGTATATAATTAAGTAAGTATTTATCGATAGAAAACCAGAAGGAATTAATTGTATTAAATATAATTGTCTTTTAACCCTTTTTAAAGCAAGTGCTTCAAAGAGAGTCTTCCGCTGCACGTATTAGTGTACGTGAAGTGACGTGAGGCACCACTCGCACTGAGGCAGTGCGAAGTGGATTTGTACTGAAGCAGTACAAGTCGGCGGTGCCCCGTTACACCTGATAGCACTTTTGTAGTCCGTCCGAGGACCACAGTTCTATCATCTAGCATGAACATGTTGGATGATAATGGAAATACGCATCACGTTTCGCGTGATAGCTACTCCTTTCTAAGTGACATTGAAAGGAGTGTGGTCGAACGAATGAGTCGACCGTAGGGAATGAAGCCATCTTGGCCATGCTGTCCGGTTTGGACAGAGATGCCCTCCATCCAGCCATCGCCAAGTTCATACAGCATGAACTTGACGAGGCGAAGGAGAAGGTAGCCTTGCTTAATCAGCAAGGCTTTCAACAGGCAGAACTGTTGATGTTGCAACAGGTTCAGACCCCTGTTCTGGGATGACGCACACGAGTCGTCCCGAAACCTTAAAGATTGACATCTCTTAGTATAGGGGAGTCGACCAAGACTCCCCCTTCAGATGGTTTGTCGAGTTGGACGATGCGATAAGGGCTCGTCACATCGTCGACGAGCAAATGCAAGTCGAATCTGCTCAATTAAATTTGGCAGGTCGTGCCGAAACTTGGGCATTAGGCCTTAAGTTGCGCGACCCATATATCTTTGGGTCGCTAGAGGCTTTTAAAGCCCGGCTCAAACAGACATTTGAACCGCCTAGGGCTGAGTTCAGAGCTCGATCAGAGCTTCTGAAACTCAAGCAAGACAAGCGTGATGATCACGCTTATGCCCAGCACGTACGACTCTTAGCATGTATCACAATCAACCCAGTACATAAACACATGTTAATTACGGTGTTCATGCAAGGTCTTACGGTTGGTCCAGTGAAGACCCACCTGTTCCGCTTGGAACTGGATACGCTTGAAGAGCCAATATCCGTTGCGAAACAGGAGGACTTTAGCTTGAGAAAGGCTCAAGCTAGTTCGTCATCATATGATCCTCCAAGACGACACGAACTTGGAGGTCCAGAACCTATGGATCTCTCTTATGTCGAAAGCGAGAAACCTCGCTTTTCGAACAATAAGCGATTGCAGAAAGGCAATCGCTGTCAAAAGTTAGGACACTACGATCATGAGTGCAGTGCCCCACGCTCAGTACCGAGAGGTACTGAACGTAATTATGGACCGAATGTCAAAAAGGGCAACGGTCGCGGGTCCGACATTGTTGCAAAATCGCAACAGCGAGGCGGACCGCCAAAAACGGTCGGAGTCAGTAGGGGCGCGACGCCCTACTGATCCAGCAAATTTAAGAGAATTGGCAAATCTCTTGACGAAAGTTGTTCCAGCCACACTGTCATTATGGGTCTCTGCACCTGGCGATGAGGTATCCCTCATCACCTTGAAGTTAAAAGTGACAAATGCTTTGTCACTCAGACCCGTAGTGGACTGTGGGGCGTCGAAAACTTTATTCGTCGCCATTCGCTAGAGGGTCGTAGGCTCAGATATGTTGAGCGCGACATTCCTCACGAGGATGCCGGTGTGTCTAGCGACAGGCGCATCGAAAATAGTGATGAAACGCGCAGTGAGATTTCACTACACGTTAAAAGATTTACAGTATGATGCTGATTTCATCGTAATGGATTGGATGATGAATTTGATGTTATCCTAGGTTTACCTTGGCTCAGAAATAATTAGTTAAGAATCAGCTGGCAGCATCGATCCGTAAAGATGCCTGCCACTTGTTCATCAGATGACCATCTGATGAACGTCTTGGAGCGTCCACAAGCGTGTCGATGTACTACAAGTGAGTGCGTTGGCCCACTTGTGGTACAGTCGTAAGTACGGCTGCACAAGATCACAGCGTGATTACTAATCACGTGTGGAGTCAGCTGTCGGCGGCTGTGTGAATGCACAGGCAGCGCTGAAGGTCCACCACTCGAATAAGCCGAGTGGTCTGAGACATGAATGTACGCCTAGCGGGCGACATCCAAGGAAGATACCGGTTGTCCAAAATAAACAACACGATGATCCTAGGTCGAGTAGAGAGTCGACCGTAGAGGACCCGACTGTGATAGCGCAATCACAGTCGGAAGGCGTCGAGGGAATAAGTCCCCACGTACTTGAGGTGAATTCACCTTAAATATAGCTAATGCTGAAGTGACTAGACTTCAGTATTCCGAGGGATTGATCCCTCGGCAGCCTGTGGGTAAATCTTAGAAGAAACCGAGACATTGAATGTCTTGGTTAATGACGGATCAAGAGGAGGCGCTTATACTCTTGATCTGTATGCGCCTCCGAAGTTAATTTCGGAGATAACTCAATTACCAACCCTAGAATCCAATCGGTCCTTTAGAGATCTGCATAGCAATAGAATCAAACAGATCCGCGTACTCGTCACAGAGGACGGATACGAAATCGATATTCGGTCAGCGGTAATTTTTGCAGGTAACGAAGGGGTTCTCTGCAGCTCATCGATGGACGAAAGTGTCCTCGGTGTGAAGACTCGGATTGAGAGATTTACTACTCGATCCTGGGAGTCACTTAAGACAAATCCTTTATACAAGGATTTGATTGAATTCAAGGATGAAGTTCTGAAACAGTTCCATGCGAATTGCCTAAGGATAAAGACACTCGACATGTAATCGAGCTCAAATCGGGCTTGAAATACTGTCTCATGAAGCAGTGGCCACTGCCTCGTGAACAAGTACTTGCGATCGATAAATTCTTTATCGATCGATTAAAAGCGGGCCATCTAAGGAGTCAACCCTCCCACATAGCTCTCCGACCTTCTGTGTGCGAAAGACCAGTAGAATGGCGGATAGTGCACGCATTCAACAAACTGAATGCTGCAACGGAACCGGCTTAAACGCCGATACCTATAAAAGACGTAATCATAGATGGTATGTCTAAGAGTACCATCTTTTCGTCTATGGATCTGATGGATGTATTTTATCAGATCCTTATGAGGCAGTGCGAATTGGACTTGTACTGAAGCAGTACAAGTCGGCAGTGCCTCGTTTCACTGTTTGATATATGAGTCCTACGCACTAGTACCATCTTATGGTTCTGACTTTATTCAGAGAAGAATGTGAGCCATCTTGCCATTCTAGGCGAGAGGTACGGTGAGTTTATTGCGGTCCGCAATGATGCGTGGTCCATATAAACTACAAATGGTCGGTGCTTAACAGGTACATTCGATACTTGACAAGTGCATCTTCATTGAAAGTAGCTATTTGTAATGTACAGGGTAACTCAGTGGCTTTCAAAAGCCGGGACTGATAAGAGATGACACGGTTAAGGCGTCGTCATCCTATATAGCAACTCATTGCTCACCGCGATTGGTGAGGTTGATAACCAATGAACAGAAATACCACGTTACTGCTAGAATAATACCATTTGTTTTGTTATTGACAATACTAGTAATCAAGATTATGGTCTTTGTCTTTCCTCGTATTAGGCAATAATAATCATGTAACGGGCTGCCCCGCGACATATGTCAGGAAATCGTGTGCATGTGCCGCGCTGTAGCCTCTCACTTTTAATAAACTTGAAAAATTATCATCTTAATTTTTTTTGAGGAAGTGATAGGCTGCATAAAGTAGTTTCCCTTAACAATTGAAGTCATTCTGTCTTGAGACATATGACTGATGAACGACGCTCTCTACGCTGCCGTACTGCTGGATTCACTTCTTTTTTAGTAACTTTACTACTCGAGTATCTCAAGTCGCTGCGGCTATGGGCATAAAAAAGTGGCTAGGCCTTGGTGCGTCGCAGTCAGCAGTGTTTGGCAATAAGGCAGATGATCCGCCTAGCCATCAGCAATTGCAAGTGTCCAAATCTCATCGTCGCCACACGACATACGACATGCAGAGCTGCAATGAATCGACTAATCAACGAGCGCAGCTACATAACCGGCCAAGCTATAAAGGAAAGCAGGAAGTTCGCTTTCTACCTGATGAAAAAGCAAATTATCAGCTTGAGCTGAGCTCAGAGGGCTCGAATGTATCCGTCGGAGTCGACGATGACTATGCGCTGCCCCCCGCGCTTCCCACAAGAAGTACACGGTCGAAAACCACAACGGCGGAACCGAAAAAGGTAGCTGCCCAACGCCCAATAGGTCGGTTCACGTGGGCAAGCGTATCGGGTCCATCTACGATTTTGGAAGGGCAAAATGTGAATGCTTCTGTGGCCAAGATTCACCAAGGTGTGGTGGAATTGAGCAAGCATCAAGGTCATCGCCACTCTGCGCATAATCCAGACACGGATTTGCTTCCTCAAGACAACGGGATGGGCGTGGTAATGCAGGGCTGGCTCGAGAAGTGTGGCCAGCAATTCAAGACGTGGAACTGGCGCTTCTTTGTGCTACGCAAAGATGGCGTCTTATCATACTACACGGATGAAACTGGAAAGAAGTTAAAAGGGTCAATGGATATTGGATTCGGATCGAGGGCAGACGTGTCAGTGCAGACAAATTTAATAGACCGCAAGTGTGTATTTGTGATTTCGACATCGCAGCGCATGTTAATGATCACAGCGCCATCAGAGCGCATGATGACCAGATGGATGGCCCGACTACAAGCAGCGGGTGCTGTTCCTACTCAGCCATGGGATCCGCTTAGTGAAACCGTCAAGTTTTGCGTGCGCGACACGGTAAGTATTCACCAGTGGAAACGCTATGACGATCCGACGTCGTACATACATATGGAAGGTTTGTTGCTGAAGCGTGGCCATGTCAATAAAAATTGGAAGAATCGTTTCTTTCGGATTGAACAGGGGCGGCTATTATATTACTCGGAGAATCAGCGTGAGCAAAAGGGTAATGTGCCATTGAAGGACACAATCGTAAGTCCTGGGATGGCACAGTGTCCCGATGGACGTAAAAACTATTTCGTTCTGACCTCCAAGGATGGCAAGTTTGAAATGCACTTAAATGCTCACAATGAACAGTCCATGCATTTGTGGATTGAGGCGTTGCAAGAGGCACAAATGGCATTAGGTCGACTTGCTGGCAACAAGGATACTGTTACAGGCTTGTCCCTTGTCGTAAAGCGTGCCGAAGAAATTCCTTTAGGCAAGATTGGGGTGCGCTTTCAACGGTCGGAGGATATTGATATTGAACTGCAAAAGCGCACAGAGGCACTGATAGTCGTTTCAAGTCATCGTTATCACGGTATTGCTGTCGGTAGTCAACTTGTTTCAATTGAAGGTCGTAGCATCCTTCGTGAATCATGTGCTGTGGCCCGTCAGATATTGCGAGCCTCTTCATTCCCATTACAGCTGGAGTTCTTACTTCCTCCGTACAAGCGGGGCGAACTAATTAAAAAGTCTCGCTCGGGCTTTGAGAACTGGAAAAGACGCATGGTGGTCGTGACAAATGGGGAAATTCATTACTACAAGCAAGTGCCACCGTCAACAAGTGGAGATAAAACGGCTTCTGTTCAGCTCGAGCATCGCAAACATTTCTCGCTCTATGGATGTTACTTGAATTTGGTGCACCTTCCCCGACGAGACTTGTGTATCGTAGTGGCGCGCTCACCCTCGGACAAATTGGTGCTTCAAATGCGCACAGAAATTGAACGCATGGAGTGGGCTAGTGTTATTTACTGCAGCATTCGTATGGTATCGCAGGGTATTACGTCAGGTCACATCGAGAACTTACAATTGGAGCAGCAGTATGGACATACTCTACGACAGAGTGGCAAGATGGTGTAGATATTACGAGCCTATAAGCAAGTCGCGTCTAAGGGTCATTTATAATGTTTTTTATATAAGAACCGTTAATCTCCCCTCAGTATGATATAACTCTACATGATTAGCTAATTTCAAAGCTAAGTTACCATATGTAAACAGACTTCTGATTTTTCCTAAGTACACTGGCGCTCCATTTATTAACGCCGGTATGGGGCTAATAATGGCAAGAGATCGCCAGGATTCGGCACTGTACGTCCGCAACAAGAACATGGCGTGTCGACGCTCGGGAATACGCTTTGATATTTTTTTTATTTGACGAAAGCGTCTCCTAGGTAGCAGCAGCCAGTACAAACGCTGTAGGCGGGCACGTCGTAATGCGGCCACGCTCTACTTAGGCACACACCCTAGCACAGCGAGGAAGCGGTTAAACCTGCTTCTCTTGCGTGCAGTGAGGCAGTTGTGGTGGGCGCGTTAGCGACCTCACCCAACACACTAAGAACTCTGGTTAAGTGTCGTCACGGGAGCGGTAATCCGTCTCCTCGTGCGCACTTACCAAGTAGGAAGTAGTTTTCAGACTGATTTATATTTAATAGAATTAAATACAAATACCTATTTTTACCAATTAAAATGTTATCTCTATAGATATCATTTAATATGTATTGCGAGCGTATCTTTATAGATACCTCGCGTAACGGATGACGCTAGCCGTCATCACGGATGACGCTGGGCGTCATCCCTCCTAATGTGAATGCACCCATGTGCATCACATCCACAAGGGTTGGTCACAAATGTGCACCACACCCGAGTGTTGGGTCTAATTACTATTATTTAGTAATTGACCATCCCCTTAAGTACNAGTCCTCCTGTTTCGCAACGGATATTGGCTCTTCAAGCGTATCCAGTTCCAAGCGGAACAGGTGGGTCTTCACTGGACCAACCGTAAGACCTTGCATGAACACCGTAATTAACATGTGTTTATGTACTGGGTTGATTGTGATACATGCTAAGAGTCGTACGTGCTGGGCATAAGCGTGATCATCACGCTTGTCTTGCTTGAGTTTCAGAAGCTCTGATCGAGCTCTGAACTCAGCCCTAGGCGGTTCAAATGTCTGTTTGAGCCGGGCTTTAAAAGCCTCTAGCGACCCAAAGATATATGGGTCGCGCAACTTAAGGCCTAATGCCCAAGTTTCGGCACGACCTGCCAAATTTAATTGAGCAGATTCGACTTGCATTTGCTCGTCGACGATGTGACGAGCCCTTATCGCATCGTCCAACTCGACAAACCATCTGAAGGGGGAGTCTTGGTCGACTCCCCTATACTAAGAGATGTCAATCTTTAAGGTTTCGGGACGACTCGTGTGCGTCATCCCAGAACAGGGGTCTGAACCTGTTGCAACATCAACAGTTCTGCCTGTTGAAAGCCTTGCTGATTAAGCAAGGCTACCTTCTCCTTCGCCTCGTCAAGTTCATGCTGTATGAACTTGGCGATGGCTGGATGGAGGGCATCTCTGTCCAAACCGGACAGCATGGCCAAGATGGCTTCATTCCCTACGGTCGACTCATTCGTTCGACCACACTCCTTTCAATGTCACTTAGAAAGGAGTAGCTATCACGCGAAACGTGATGCGTATTTCCATTATCATCCAACATGTTCATGCTAGATGATAGAACTGTGGTCCTCGGACGGACTACAAAAGTGCTATCAGGTGTAACGGGGCACCGCCGACTTGTACTGCTTCAGTACAAATCCACTTCGCACTGCCTCAGTGCGAGTGGTGCCTCACGTCACTTCACGTACACTAATACGTGCAGCGGAAGACTCTCTTTGAAGCACTTGCTTTAAAAAGGGTTAAAAGACAATTATATTTAATACAATTAATTCCTTCTGGTTTTCTATCGATAAATACTTACTTAATTATATACTAATACTTAACATGTAACAAAAGTCTACTCTCTCTCTCTCTTTGCGCGCGTCCAGCGATGAGTGGACCTCGGAGCATGTAGATATAATGGTCTATGCCAACTACCTCACTGCACGTGAGAGAAGACGTCAAACCGCTTCCTCACTGTGCTTGAAGGTCTGGGCTTAAGTAACGCGTGGCTACTATAGTAGCGCCCACCTACATTGCCTTCACCTTTATAAAGCTTTTCTCAGTATTAAAACATTGTTTTTAACCCACGCTTAGCAACTTAGATCCTTCCTCTGCACGTCGTGTAAATGAAGTATTCGGAGGCACCTCGCCTACACGAAAGGAGCCGCGTTACATAGATCACAAAAACAGCTCAAGTGAAATGGGGTACCTTTCGCTAGCACTGCTAGTACTCGCCAATTTTCACTGATAACAGTGAAGGTGAGCTGTCGCTGAATACTTAACGTAAACAGCTAAAATGGTGGGCTGTGCTTCATATTTTAAAAAAGGTTTAACTAGCTACTAAAGGCCAATACTCAAGGCTTAGTATAGAGAAAAAGTAAAACTGTATTAATATATTTAAGTTTGTTTTTATCTACTGACATTAATATTTTAATATCAAACCATGTATTGCGATCCCTTGCGCACCGCTCATTCATGCTTCTAGTATCGACTCGGGTGGGGTGATTTAATCTTAAATCAACCAAGCAATAGAATTGTTGTCTTGCTTTAGTATGAGGGCGGCGTCACCCCGCCACATAAATATTATTTCTATGAGATGAATAACAAAAGGTCAATTCCTATAAGAAAAAACTCAAAGAATAATAAATTTATTATTATTTAATAACTTGACAAATATTTTCGAATATTGAACCAACAGGCACTATATTGACTGATGTAAAGTGACAGAATGTATTATTGTGTCCATCTCTGTAAGGAAGCCCTTGTTGGTTTAATTCAAAGCCAACTTTTGTTTGTAGTGGGCTCTGGCGTGACATCCAGAGTTGTTTGCGACGCTGCTTAACGTCTGAACGCCTGAACGTCTGAACGTCTTGGTGTGGAGTCATCTTGTGATGGGTCCATTCATGATATGAAATCTGGCTATATTAACATGCATCACTAGGAACAAATTCATCGTAAGATCACTTCGAGCGTACTGCTAGCTCAAATGCTAACATTAACTATTGGGAGAGGAACCGCGACACGTTGCGGTCCACTCCCGAATAGATACCCGGGTTGCCCTCCAAGGGCAACTTAATTCGTTGGTTTGGTGTGACTACCGAATGATAAAATATTCCGTTGTTGGACTCATCCAGGCTTCACAAGCCGGGTGAGGATGATACTAAACTCTTCATCGATGCCTTTGTCCGGCGTCGATAATACACTTGTAAGCGTGCCAAGGAAGCAACTTCCTTTTTCAAGCTTGGGAAACATTTATAGAGAATGTGCAAAGCATCGGCCGCGAGACCTGGCTTGACAAAATGGTTACGTTACGTAATAGGTTTGGAAGATGGTCTGTAGTTGGTGCACGCTATAAGCTGCACCATTTGTAGGCTTACTGCCTTTCGTTCATCAGATGGCGATCTCACGAACGTCTTGGAGCATCCACAAGCGTGTGGATGTCCTACGAGTGAGTGCGATGGTCTCACTTGTGGTTTGGTCGTTTGCACGACTGCAAAATGCCTCATTGTTATTACCCATTACACTGTGGAGTAAGATCTCGACGGCTTTGCACAAGCACAGGCAGCGTCAAAGTTCGACCATTCGAATAAGTTGAGTGGTTCGAAACAAGGATGCCTGCTGCAAAAGCAACATCCAAGAAAATATCCAACGCCTGTCTATAAGAGTTAGTGCGAAAAATCCTAGATCGACTGGAGAGTCGATCGTGGAGGATCTCGCTGTGATTGAGCAACCACAGCTAGAAGCAGTTGGGGAGGATACTCCCTGATAAAACTTGAGAGAAGAAGTCCTCAAGAATATGCAGGAATAAGTCCCCAGAAACCTGTCGTCAAAGGATCCAGGTACCTTTGGAAATAAGCTCCAAAGAGGAAACTGGGAGATCAAATGTCTTAGCAAACAACGAATCATGTGTAGACGCTTATATACTTGATCTGATAGCGCCGCCGGAGTTAATTTCGAAGATAACTCAATTGCCAATGCTAAAGCCGAAAGGGTTCTTGTGTGTTCTGCAGAGTGGCAAAGTCAAGCAGATCTGCGTACTTGTCCCAGATGACAAATATGTGTCCGATATTCGGTCGGCAATAGTATTTCCTGAGAACGAACGAGTTCTCAGCAGCTCATCGATGGCCGAAAGTGTCCTCGATGAGAAGACTCGGAGTAAACGTTTTAAATTTCAGTTCTGGGAGTCTTTGACAAACCCTCTGTATAAGAATTTAATAGAATCTAAGGATGTCTTTCCTGAATCAGTACCGTGCGAGTTACCGAAGGATAAAAGGTACTCGACACGAAAACGATCTCATACCAGGTTCAAAATACGGTGTTATGAAGCATTGCCCATTGCCTCGTGAAATAAGTATTAGCGATCCACAAATTCTTTGCCGAACGCTTAGCAGCGGGCCATGTGACGCAGTCAACCTCCCCACATAGCTCTCCGACCTTCTGTGTGCGCAAAGCAACAGGAGGGTGGCGGAATGGGCATAAATTCAATCAACTGAGCGCTGCACCGATACCGGCCCAAATGCCGATACCATGAAAAGACGTAATTATTGATGGTATGTCAAACAGTACAATCTTTACGTCAATGCATCTGATGGGAGGACTATCAGATCCTTATGCGTGAACAGGATATCCCGTTCACAGCAGTAAGCACCCCAAGCAGAATGCTACAGGAGTGGCTAGTGATGCCACAAGAACTTAGTAATGCCCCTGCGACATTTAACAGATGTGTAACCAATCTGTTAAGACCGGTACGAACTTTTGCACCGAGTCATTTAGATGACGTCTTCGCTATAAATGAGATATAAAAGGAAAGTCGGACATTAAAGTACATCGTAGATATTTCTTAATGTTTTTAGATGAAGACTAACAGATAAGAAATAAACACTTGTGCGTAAGCATAACTTTATGCAAATGTGAAGAAATGAATCTTCGCTGCAAGTGAAATATCCCTTCTTGGGTGCATCGTGTGTAAACGCAGCGTACGCCCTGACCCGGAAAAGATTCAGGCGATCACCGACTGGCCTATGTCAGTCGATGTAAAGGGGCTTCGAAAGTACCTCGGCTTAGCGGCGTATTTGCACAAGTACACCAACAATTGTGCCGAAATGACAGTACATCTTTCTTCTTTGTTGAAGAAAAATGTAAAGTGGTTCTGAAACGCTAATTGTCAGCGTCCCTTCGATAGTATCAAGCAAAGCTTGATGCAATCGCCCATTTTGGCGATTGCAGATCAAGACCGACCTTCACATGTGCTATATGTCGCCAGCGATTTCGCAATTGGCTGTGCGTTAATGCAATATAACACAGACGGCGCAGAGCGCATCGTCTGCTATCAGTCACGTCAGCTTCAACCAGCTCAACGCAAATACCCTTGGCATGACAAGGAATATCTTGTCATGAAATATGCACTGGCTAAGTTTAGGGACTATCTCTTGGGAGATAGACCGTTCATTATTTATACAAACCATGTGTCTTTACGCAGGGCCGTAAATAGTCCACACCTCCCGCAGGATATCGTATGGTTGGCTTTCTTCGCGGAGTCCAACATTTCCGTGCAAACATAAACCAGGACGACTTAATGTCGTCGCTGATGTCCTTTCGCGCTGGACCGAGTATGAGCCGGCTGCGCAAATTAATAGTGAGGATACGCCCACTATTACAACAATAAGTGTTCCGTCGTCAACATTACTTGGCGACGTTAGAAAACACAATCATGAATATAAGGCTCTTAAAGGGTTAATGGATTATCTTTAAAAATCACCTAAACAATCCTTAGAAGGATTGTCGAAATTGTATCGATCCCTCAACGGATCGATACACAACACGCAATGGTTTTTTTTAATGTATTACATAGCCTTTGCTGGCTACACACCTCGTGTCGTCATCCCCTTCCATAATGATTTGATTAATGCATCATGTATGAATGCCACGATGCACCAATAAGTGGGCATCGTGAACGTAATAGAACTTATCTCACGACAAGCCGCGACTTCTACTGGCCACGACAGTATGAATTCGTCCTCGTGCTTGCAAGTTTATCAACGGGTGAGGCCCAGTGCTTAATCCCAATACAACCCCTGCCTGTACCGACAGAGTGTTGGTAGTCCGTATCTATGGACTTCGCTTTTGAATTTTCCGACGATTTCCACAAGAATAATTGTATCCTTGTGTTTCTTGATCGTTTCAGCAAGATGGTACATTTTGCTTAAGTCCCGGAGTCGATCAAAACCGAAGGCTGTGCTCGTGTCTTCGACTACATGGGTTACCCAGTGAACTGGTCTCAGATCGAGACATCCGGTTCACGGCGGAATTTTGGCAATCTGTGTTATGAACAATTCAAAATGCCCAATTCTGATAATTCGGAAACAGCTGGTCAGACAGAACGTGCAAATCGTATCCTCGAAGAAACTTCGCGGATACATCCACTCGTTTGCGAGTTGAAGCGAATTGTTGCCGATGGAATAATTTGCCACCAACAGTCCGTGCATGCATCAACAAAGCATACACTATTTTCGTGAATGCCTTACGCCATCCCCGTGTACCCGTCTTGTTTGAGAGTGACTTTTATCCAAGGGGGGAGAGACTTGCTAGAGCAAAGAACTATTTAGCTCTTGCTCATCCCGCATTGACTCAACAGTCAATGCGAAGGATGCCAATGTTGATTCAATCAATACTGAAGAGGGCAAACTTGTTGAAGATTGATGTGTTCATCGAAAGTGTTGCGCTTTATGCATATGCGTGTATGGGGGAAATATAGCAAGGGATCGTATGACATGAATATTACGGAGAAATAGTGTGGTGAAAATCATGCTATGTGCCTCAGTCGGGTAAAAGTGGCAGTGCCATCCCACAGGTCACCGGTTCGATACCCGGCAACGATAAAACGTAAAATCTTCGAGATCTGGTGTTTGGGATTCACCAGCACTGTACTGCCAGACAGTGACGTCCCCTATTTTATGGTGGTCCACATATGTGGGAAAGGGGGCGCAGCGAACAATAGAAAATAGATTTCGGTATGATAGAGTTAACGGTAGGATCGAGATAAACTCAAAATATAACTTACTTTCCGGTTTGCAAAAGCCCATCTTCAAGCTCATAGGATAACGTAATTCAACAGGTTATGAGCCCAAGCAACGACTTCGGTTTTAAAATTGAGCCCTTGATGGCTCCTACTACGTATTATGGAGCTACAAGATGAAGATTTACCATATGTCCAAGGGGTTGTGGGGAGCTGTCTCCGGTGTAGACGCTCCGAATGCAGTAAAGGAGCAGCAAGCGCACGCTGCGATCGCGCTGAATCCGAGTGACGCGCGATTGATGCATATTATTGACGCGACAACGGCGAGAGATGCGTGTGGAAGTCTGGCAAAGTTTCATCGCACACAAGACATGGCAAATCTACTTTGGCTTAAGGAGAAGTTTGCCTCATTCAAGTATACAGCTTCAAGCATCAGTAGTCACGTGACAGAGCTTGAAGATCTAGTGATGAAGATGAATAGCGCTAACTGTGGGTAAAGTGAAGAGGACGTGTGTGCGGTGATGCTGAGGAGTCTGCCTGCAAGCTACGAGAGCTTAGGTCAGGCGTTTCGCATGTCGGTGTCAAGTTTTAATTTCAGCAACCTCGTGAGCAAGTTGATTGCTGAGGAAGTGCGGCACAAGGACACGGCACGGGTGGAAGAAGCAACGGCCCTTTACACATGTAAAAGAAACGGCAAGCAGCACCCCAAGAAGCAGCAAGAACGGCGTGCTAATAAACCTTCAGGAGCGTGTTTTAACTGTGGCAAGGTCGGCCACTATGCTAGGGATTGCCGTTTAAGTCGTGGACCAAGAGAAACACAAGATGGAGGACACGACCACTCCAACGTCGCATTTAATGCTAGGGAAGGGTCCGTCAGCGACTGCTGGGTTATGGATAGTGGCGCATCTGCACACATGTGCAAGGACCGGGAAGCTTTTGTGGAGTATGAGGAAGTGTGCCAGGCGCGCAGTATATCAAGCGCGAAGAGTAATGTGAAGCTCAAGGTTATCGGTCACGGAACGGTGAAGCTGCGCGTTTGGACCGGACATGCTTGGATCGACGCTCGCCTCGAAAACACTCTCCATGTCGAAGATCTGTCAAAGAATTTATTCTCGCTTACGGCTGCATCAGCGCGAGGAATGACAGTAGAGATCACCCGCAACGAGTGCGTCGTGAAGCGGGGCGGGACACCAGTTGCCACTGGAAGGAAGCAGGGCTTCCTGATGTACCTCAACGTTGAGGTTGGTGCGGAGTGTCACGTAGCCGCGTACGAGAGCGATCTATGGCACAGAAGACTGGGCCACGCATCGTACGGGACGATTAATGATATGATCAAGGACGGAAGGATCAAAGGCGCGGAAATGAAAACCGACGTCGTGGGTGACGTATGCGCGACATTTAAGCCACTACGCACGTCATTCAAGGCAAGCGAGGAAGACAAGGGACTCAGGGAGAGTGCGCGTTTTGACAACATCGTGTGCTCCGACGTACTTGGACCAATCACCCTTAGCTTCAAGATCCGGCTTCAAGTACATTGTGAGTTTCATCATGATGAAGAGCCGGTACGTGACGGTTTATCCGTTGCGAAAGAAAAGTGAAGTCATGAGCGCGTTCGCAAGGTTTATCGGGAGATCAAGATAGCATCTTTGACTAAGATCAATATAATTCGAAGTGACAACGGTGGCGAGTACCGGAACACGGCAATGAACAACTTCCGCAAGGAGAAGTTCATCAAGCAAGAGTCCACAGTTCCATACAATCCTGAGCAGAATGGCATGGCAGAGCGCATGAATCGAACTCTGGAAAATTAAGGATTGAAAAGCACTTCAGCAGATCCGTGTGTGTTTATTCGAGTGTCAAGCGGCGAATACAGCATCATTGTAATCTACGTGGACGATCTAATGCTGTTCGGCAAGACTAAGGAGCACATTACGGACATTAAGTGTGCGCTTAAGCAAGAGTTCAGCATCAAAGAGCTTGGGGATCACAAGTACTGCTTAGGAATCGAGATTCACCGCAAGCGCGATGAACACTTGATCAAGATGAACCAGCATATATCAGGCAACTCTCGGAAAATAATGGAATCGAGAATTGCAAGGACGTGCACACACCAGCGGACAACAACTCGAAACTGGTGAAGACGCCTGAAGAGTTAGCATTTGTACCGAAATTTCCGTATCGCAAACTGGTGGGTGCATTAATGTACATCGCGACTTGTACACGACCAGACATCGCGCATGCGGTTGGCGAAATTGCCAAGTTCTGTGAGCGCTACGAGAAGTCACACTAGGTGGCGGCCAAGCGAATTCTTAAGTACTTGAAGACGACTAAAGATATTAGCATTGTGTTTAGCGGCGTTAACAAGGGAGAGCTTATTGGATTTGCAGACGCAAACTGGGCAGGCGACTTAGACACGCGGCGTTCAATGACAAGATACGTGCAATTCCTGAACGGCGGCACGATCTCATGGAATCCTAAGCGACAGTCAACCGTAGCGACATCAAGCAAGGAAGCAGAGTACATGAGTCTATACAGCGCAAATTAAGAGGCAGTCTGGCTTCGAAATCTGATAAAGGACTTGGAGTACAATACTGATACGGCGACGACAATCTTTCAAGACAATCAAGGATGTATTGCGCTTGCCAAGAATCCTGTCTACCATTCGCGCACGAAGCACATCGACATCAAGTTTCATTTCTTGCGTGAGAAGGTGTCGAGTGAGGTAATTGCAGTGGAGTACAAGCCGACTGAAGAAATGATCGCGGACGGGTTAACCAAAGCTCTTCCAAGAGATAAGCACACCAAGTTTATCATGGGACTCGGCATGACAGCGTAAGGGCATCACTTCGAGTGCACAGCAAGGGAGAGTGTTGAAGATTGATGAGTTTATCGAAAGTGTTGCGCTTTATGCATATGCGTGTATAAGGGAAATATGGCAAGGGATCGTATGACGAGAATGATACGGAGAATTTGTGTGTGGAAAATATCGTGTGTTGTGGCTCAGTCGGGTAAGGCATGATGGTGCTAACTGCAGGTCACCGGTTCGATACCCGGCAACGACAAAAAGTAAAACCTTCAGGAACTGGTGTTTGGGGTTCACTAGCACCTTACTGCCAGTCAGTGACGTCCCCCATTTTATGGTGGTCCATATATGTGGGAAATGGGGCGCAGCGAACAATAGGAAAGAGATACCGGTAGGATAGAGTTAACGGTAGGATCGAGATTAACTCAAAATACAACTTACTTTCCGGTTTGTAATCTTGACCGTAAGCCCATCTTAAGCTCATTGGATAACGTAATTCAACAAAACTCAGTTATTGCGAGAACGCTCTTGCTGACTTCGATAACTACGATGCTGTATACTCAGCAACAAAAGAAAATTGTTAGTGAGAACAATGATGTCTTCACTAGAAAGGATCCGCAGTGAGCATCGGGGGCACTGAAAACAATACCGAGCCAGCAGGAGAATTCATGTTCGCTCGAGAAGCAGTGGTCCGTTTCGTGCAAGATTCCATCGCTGATGCGGGAGACCAAAAAAACGAATCTTAGGCAATAATGAAAGAGCAAACGTTCTTCTATTTAAAGTAAAATATCTAGTCCTATTGTCTACGGTAAATTTACTTAAATATGTAGTGACGGGTATATACCGTTCAGTGTACTCCACCGCCAAAGCAATGCGTATATAATCGATCTGCCTCGAAGGATTCGTACGCATCCTACGTTTTACGTTGGACGTACCATCAGTACGAGGCTTCTTCCGGATCCGAATCAAACCAGCACGGTCCAAGACATCCGCCAAAGACTGATGACCCGAGTCAAAGCTGATGATCTCGGGACAGAGTCTGGTTCCCACGAACAACGAACAAGACTTCTTACTTACTCCTTCAAGGAAAAAAACTTTGTCGAGCTGTTACCAGCTCGTCTCGAAGAAACTGATGCGTCCGTTAGTTGATCGACTGCAACTTGCGCACGATTTGCAACTGTTCGCGACAAGCATTGCCGACGTTGTTGCTAGCGACGACGGTGTCGCGATTTAAGTCATCGTGATGACTCGGGTTCGACGTATGAAATGAGCCCGATTTTCCCACCCTCTTCCCATCCTCTGACGGATATGAGTGGAGAAAAGCAGTTTCTGATCGAAATCTTATTGGGCTACCGCGAGGTGAAGAGGATTCGAACGAGTAACCTAGTTCGTTGGCGAGGGTATCTACCCTCCCATGATAGCTGGGAACCTCGTTCCCAAATAATGTTAGATCTTTCAGGTCTTATTCGACAATCCGACGAAACGCATCCTCTTCATGTAGGGTCCTTTGAGAACGGACGCGCTCGTAAAAGGATTGTAAATCTCAATCTCTTCACCTATACTAACCGCACCTCTCGCCTAGAATGGCAAGATGGCTCACATTCTTCTCTTTAGCTACAGCGATGGCCGGTAATGGCATCAGCTGTCATTTTATGAATCAAAATTCCTACCATTTCGCGAGATTGCCTATTGGCTTGCGGCCTTTTGGTAGCGGCAGGAGACTGCTTCCCAGTCTCACACAAAATTGGTAGTGCACAAATAGTTATAACGAGACGTCAGTATTTGACGCGTTCGCGCGAACGCGTACCTTTAAAAAGGGTCATTTAGGGAGTAGGCTTTTTTAGGAGCGTGTACTAAATTCTTAAAGCAGCAGGGACATGACCACTCCCACGAGAGACAAGACAAGCCTGCCTCTCTGGACAAACGGTGCAGCTTTAGTGTGCACTGACCACAGTCCGTCTTTTAAACCGGTTGCGGGTAGTATCCAGATTGTCAAGCCATGCCTCGCGGGCTATGCTTTGCACATATTGAACTAATACTTCTCAAGCTCAAGACAAAGGAGTTACATCCTTTGCACGCTTGCAAGTGTACCATCGATGCTGGAAAAAGCGTCGATGAAACTTCAGTTTCCTTCTCCTAGGCTTGTGAAGCCTGGATGGATCGAATAACGGCATCTTGTAGCGTTCGCTGGTCAGACCAACCCAGCGACTTAGGTTGCCCATAGAGGGCGACCAGGGCTTCTTTGGAAGCGAACCGCAACGCATTGCGCCCCCCCCCCGGTGATTAATGTTAGCAGTCAAAGTATCATTTCACTCGGAGTTACCTATAACATCACTCCGTCCCCGCTAGCATCACCAGTAGCAATCTTATCTTAGTTCCCTTTTACGATCACTTCGTTCCTGGTGAACCATTATAAGTGAAAGTGAGTAATATTGTGTCTTACTGTAAATTAGCACTTGTTCGTTTCATATCAATTCCAACTTGTATTTTGCGCATGGTATTAAACCAGTGCGCGTAGCCTGTTAAGCCGCAAAGTAGGCAGCTGCATAGCTGCAAGTGATGCAAATGTCTCAGTAGACGTTCATGTGTCTCTTTTGGGGAGCTCAACATCCCCTACTTCATTTGTAGGTGACTGGTACGAGTCGGCGTCATTGTCCGACTTGGTGACCAATATTAAAGCCTCCGATTTGCCCAGGGCCTCTGTCAAACCTAAGGGTTTGGACGTGACAACTGAGAGTAATGGTGGCGTTATATGACTCGTCATACCCTATTGGTGTAGAGTCATCTCTACATCAGTCACTATATGACTGTTAGTTAAGGGGAGGCAAGTAACGGGGTGTCTTGTTACATAAATTATTTACTATAAGAGATGTCATAAAAAAAACTATGAGAGGAAAATAATTAAAGAAGTACAAGTGTTTTTATATTTTATTAATTTTGACTTAATAGTTCTAATATTACCAGATTTGGCAATTTTGACGCAATTAGACATTAGTTCTTTTGATTAATTGATTTAAGTTTGAAGTAACCCTACCAATCATTACAAGACACGATTGGGCGATGCGCAAGGAGGCGCTATACAAAAATAGCAATTAATATGTAAAGTCAGTTGATAGAAAATCGTTACGTAGAAACATTATACCATAATACAGTTTTACTTTTTTCTATACTAAAGCCTTAGTATCAACCTCTAGTAGGTATTATATCATCCTCTGCACGTCAGTGTCGTGAAGTTATCGAGGCGCCTCACTTTGACTGTTTTCAGTTTAGGTCGGCTTGTACTGTTATCAGTACTAGCGATAGCTGCCCCGTTACACAAGTAGCTATTCATCTGACGTGATTTCTCCATTGAGTATGAACAGTTGCTACGGGTCAAAAAAAATATCGGAATTCGGAGGTTTTGAGTCCATACGGTCGTGGAGATCACAAAGTGCTACAAGGCCAAAGCTCTAAGGCCTGGAGCCTTAAAGCGGATCCCGCTAAGGTAGAGCCGTAGTAGACTGACCAGTTCCTAAGATCCAGAAGGAATTGTGGGAATGGATTGGCCTTGCAAATTACTTGCATCGATACAGCAAAAATTACGCTGATTTGGCTCGGCCATTATCCAATCTCCAGTATAAGAATACGAATGCTGGATTAGCAACGAAATTGACGCTTTTAAAGCGAAAAAGGGAAGTCAAACTCATGCTGCGATTTTGGTTCTGCCTTATGCTAATCGGCCTTTCAGTGTCGTCTGTGACATATCAGACTTTGCAATTGGCAGTGCGTTTACAAACAGATGTAATTGCGTTTTTTCGGCAGTCTATTGCTGCCGAAAAGAACTACTCCGGTTATGACAACGAGTCACTTGTTAGAAGTATGCTCTTGGGATATTCACAGTGTTGCTTGGCTCTAAGCCTTTTGTGATTTATACAGATCATGCATCTTTGCGTACGGCGGCTAAGTCGACTCACCTCTCACAGAAGTTTCTCCAATGGCTTTCATTTTTTGCTTAATAAAACTTTGAGGTTTAGTATAAGCTTAGAAAGCAAAGTGATTTGGCCGATGCGTCATCACGCGGACATGACTATAAGCTAGCTCATGTTGCGACTGCTTAGTCTCCAATTTGACACATCCCGTGAGGCATGTGCCAAGAATAAACAGTGCGCAGCTTTGTTACAAGCTCTTGAAAAGAATAAATTCACAAATTCGGACATTAAGTTATCGGCACAATTGAGTGCAGGATACATCCATATTATACCGGTTATAGCCTTTTCGTGCTGATATAGCGAACCCCTTGCAAATCGAAGTGCCTCATGACAAGAAATTAATATCATGAAACGGATCCTCTTTGAGGCACATGGTACTGGTTCAGTGGTGGCCGAAACTTTAAAAATGGGTCAGTAGCTATGTTTGCACACGCGAAATGTACCTCAGCACATACAACTGTGCCACTTGTTAATTTGCACGTACCCATCAGGCGTTGGGAATTTATTAGAATAGATTTTGTTTTCGGCCTCCCGAAGGATTCGGAAGGCAACATAGGCATATTGGTCTTTGTTGAGCGATTAAGCGAAATGACTCAATTAGCGGCTGTACCAGATACCATTGCTGGTGAAGTATATCTAAGATGTTTACTGATCGTATGTTTCGACAACGCGTTTGCCTGTGGTATTTGTCCCCGACATGGATAAGTTCAAAAATCAATCTTTCGGGCACTTGGCACGAGATTGGACATTTCCACAGCGAATCATCCGCAGACCGACGGTCAGACTGAACGTCTCAATCGCGTCATTAAAGACGTTTGGCGAAATGTGTGTCCGAAACACCATAGCGCTAGAGCACAACGCTCCCAGCTGTTAAGTTTGACGCTAGTCATGCTCCGATAGGCCACTCATACACCCGCGCATTCCATTAACGGTGCAGGGACAAGGCTTGGTGGAGGCGATATAGCCGAAAGCTTGCTGGCATCAGCTCTAATATGTAAGGAAACTGGTAAGAGTTCTTGGTAAGCGATTGAATGGTTACGACATACGCGTGACACAATTGCTGATAGCGAAGACAAACATGCAGAAGCTTTATTCTCTATGTCACCATTTTCGAAAGACTTCATCTTTTCATTCTTTATGCGCCAACCAAAGCTATAACTTTGCGAAATTTGAGATGCAAAGAGGGGAGGCAATACAGAAGAAATGTAGAAGCAAACTCAAACCTTTTTTGCCATATATGTAACGGGGCACCTTTTGCTAGTACTGATAACAGTATTAGTCAACCTTCACTGATTACAGTGAAGGTTGGGTGCCTCGACTACTTCACGTACATGACGCGCAGAGAAAGGTTTCAAGTAGCTAAGAAGTCTTAGCTACTAAAGGTAAACTCTATAACTTTAGAATAGGAAAAAAATAAACTGTATTAATATATTAACTTCTTTCATAGCGACCTTTCATCTACTGGCTTTAATGTAATGAATTAATCAATAAAACTAGGTAAAGGTTATTTCCACCCCATGCAAAAAATAAGTTACTGTCAAACTGTAACGTCATCTCGTAACTGATAGGCGCATTTTTTTGCTTAAGACCCAGTCGAATGCAATCTGTGACTACTAATGCCTCACGCGCGCTGCAGCCGATTCAGGCCGGTAGCAAAGCGAGTCGTGATCTGCAGATTACTCGTGCAACTCAAAAAAAATACTAGCTTGGATATCAAATGAGGTGCTTGACATAATCTGCTATTGCTGCTGATGCAAGCTAATTCATACTGCTGCAAGCTAGTTGGTATCGTTTGCGGGCTATATAAATCTGACGCGGGAATCAATTGCAGTGAGACCATTGATGCCACGGCAGCAGATGATAATGTGTACCCGATATACCACCCATGGTGCTCTACACGGTCATGAGACGATACACTGACTTTCGTCAATTGTATACCTACTTGGTGGAGCGCAGGCTCAGCATTGCAGGAAGCGCTACCTCGATTTCCAAACGGTGGATGAATTTCGTATCTGCTTGGAGATGATCCGGATCTGTTACATTATAGACGAGCGAGACTGGAGCGATTCCTTCGAGCTGTAGACGCACGTCCGGAGTTGCGTGGAGCGTGGCTTTTTTACGACGTTTCTTCGTCCAGACCTTAAAGAGCTTGCTCCGACCGGCACGAGTACTGTGTTGCCATGAATATCGGACAATTCATCGTTTGTTGCTGCCTTGAGTCCAAGTTGCAGTGATATGGACCCACGCATTCAGCCATTAACGCAATTATCGCCGCTTTCAACATTGCCTCCACAGCAGAATTTTAGTCAAGGCTTGAAAGCTAGTAATTTGCCGTCCGTGAGCTCATCGGGAGAATATGTAACTATCGCATCCCAGGTCTCATGTCATTCGTTTTCGCAAAAAAATTGGTCCCAGGTGGTCCTCACGCGCGCAGGGACATAAAGCACCGGAGATTGCCCATGCTTAGTCAAAATGCGGGTAATATGGACTCTGATCAGCGGAAACCATGAAAAGCAGCTTGCGCTGGCGCTCAGTAATGCTCTGTGTACGGGGCACTACTGACTTGTACTGCTCCAGTACAAGTCCACTTCGCACTGCCTCAGCGCGAGTGGTGCCTCACGTCACTTCACGTACACTAGTACGTGCAGAGGAAAACGCTTCTTAAAACACTTGCTCTAAAAGGTTAATCAAAAACTGTATTAATAAAATTAAGTTCTTCTTGTCTATCTACTTAATACTAACTAAATTATAAACTAATACAAAACATGTACTAAAGTCTTATCTGCTTCTCTTCGCGCACGTCCAGCGCTGACTGGACCGCAGAGAAAGTAGATATAATGGTCTATATCTACCAATGTATAAGCTTTTAGAATATTACCATGTAAAGAAATTTCTGCAAATATTATCTACCCTTTAGATAATATATTAATTAACAACCTTTAAGTATTAATTACATGTAACGATACACCCCATTACATCACCCTTCCCTTAAACGACAATCACTCTGACTGTCATTGAGTAGAGTGGTCACTATAAGACTACTTTATTAAAACGATGTTGATTGGTCGGAATCATCATTTTTAATTCTATCGCATGCATGCGGGGTGCGAAAAGTGCGCTCCTTCGGCTGCTGTTCATGCAGCCGCGGGCGACGCATTATTATCTCATGCGGCAGACGTTCCGTCTGCCGTAGTGTCATCTTCTCCCGCAACTCTGAATGTTGCGGGTGCACGTGATGAGTCACCACGTGAATGCGACCCCTCTTTGGAGGTCGACTACGAATGCGAGTCGGACGAAATGGCCGACTCGGGGAGAACAGAACAGTCGCCTGGTCATGTAAGGCGGCTGACTATGAGCCTTCGAATGAGGAGGTGATTCGAGTAGACGTGCTAGTAGTATTCGGTACAGCATGTTCGGTTCCGACGATGAGGATGATTCCTCATCGCCAGCACCGTCTCCTGTGCCGTCACCCGCACATATTTCTGTGCGTGGTGATGCCGATGGCGTAAGCCATCGTAATAAAAGTTCTTGTGGTACCCCTGCTTCAGTGGGTACCACTTAGGGGATCCCAGACACTAAAATGTCTCGTCTTGCTCCTGAGAAAAAGCCGTGGCTTTTGCCCAAACAGCTAATTAATTGCTTGTCAAGAGAGACTACTTCTCAGAATAAATATCCCTTATTTATTGCGACAAAGCTACATGACCTTGATCCCAGCGCGAAGAACTTTCGCGCTGAGAAAATTTTTATCTCGACGCTCTTTTCAAGCATCGATGATATAGTGGCAACAATAAGCGAGATAAAGTCTCGCTTATCCAAGCCTGGAGCTCGTTCATTCGCAATGTCACATATATTGGACGCGAAGCCTGGCTTCAAACACTTAACGCGATTCGCGTTAAGGTTGAGAAAGGTATAAATTATTGCATCAGTTGTCACGTGAGGCAGGACTTCCATGCCCCACGTGGGGCGATCCCTGTCCGTGTTGTGTTGACAACACGAAGCGAGTAAAAGAGGATGTCTATTGGCTTTCTTCGGCCTGGGGAGGGGGTCGCATCTCTATCGAGATGCGCGATGCGATTGACGTTTTGCAAAGACTTACAAGCACCAGCGGCACATGTTTTCCGATGAACCCTCTGATCCATCGGATTGGTCTCGTCATACTGACGGACGAGGCCCTCAACCCTCAACAATCAGCTGGGAACGAGGCTCCCAGCTGTCATGTGAAGGTGGATAACCGCGCCAGCAAACAAGATTACTCGTTCGCTGCCCCTTCACATCACGGTGGTTCTGAATACGTTCCACAAGGAAACGTTGACCACCCGTATGAATCCACAAGTGGTTGTGGCGGGGGAGGGAAAATTAGATCCGACCCATGTGGCGGATCTAGAGTCGAAGATCGACAAACTCGATCGCTTCCTCCATGATTTGGAGGAGGGACTTGACCACGAGCGCGGCAAGCGTCGCTCGTTAGAGCAGACGGTGCAGGCTCACCATATCGAACGGTTGGAAGACCGTGCGAAGAGTGCGTACTCCATGTTAGAGAACGAACGGAAATATCACGCTCTTCGTGATGAGCTGTCTTCAGCTCATCGCGGTTTCGAGGATCTTCGGACCCGACATGAGAATCTCCAGATTCAGCATGAGAATCTGGCTCGTGATCACAAGAATCTTTTAGGGATTCTTGAAAAGGGTGGTCAGATCCGTTCCCGGAAGAAACCGCGTACAGATGGTACAGGCGAAGCCGACCAACGTGAAACGCAAGATGCGTTCGCATCCTACGTGTCAATTCTATTGTGTACGCATTGTCTCTGCGATGCAGTACACGAAAAGGACCAATGAGTAGTTTACTGCTACCCACATTAGTGACTAATCGCTTAGATAAGTTTACCGTAGAGAGTAGCACTAGATCATTAATTTTAAATGAATGAACATTTGCTCTTCCATGTTTGTCTGCATTCCGTTTCTGTCGGTCCACTGCGTTAGCAATGGAATCCTTAACAAAACGGATTATTGATTTTCGAGTTAGCAGAACTGCTTCTGCTGACTCATTTGTTTTGCCAGTACGCTTTGTGCGTACTGCCATGAGATCATTCTCGTCTTCGATGTCGATCTCTTCGACATCGACATCACTCACGTCGTTGTTAACTTCGACGCGTGATGAGCATGAGCCAGAATTGGTTTTGCTCGTGCGAGTCTACCCTCCCCCTTAAACTAGATGATCCGTCTAATTGGGTGGGAATGCGAGGATAGCGTAAGCCATTCACAAACGACGGTGTATGCGTTGTAGACGCATGCACCGAATTATTGATGGCGAATTCGACCATCAATAAAGACTCGCTCCAATTCGGAAACGATTGGACGTAACCTCGAAGTATCTCTTCGAGGACGCGATTTACGCGTTCTGTTTGACCATCCGTTTCTGGGTGATCGGATGTTGACATAGTCAGCCGTGTTCCGAGAGATCGGAACACGGATTGCCAGAACTCCGCCGTGATCTAGGATCTCTATCTGAGACCAATTCACGGGGTAACCCATGGAGTTTGAATACCGTGTCGTTAAAGACACGGCACAACCCGGAGTCGTAATTGACTCTGGTACCGCAGCAAGATGTACCATCTTGCTGAATCTGTCTACAAAAACAAGGATTCCATTGTTTTTGTGTTCGTCTTCGGGAAATCCGAAGACGAAGTCCATAGATACGGACTGCCAACATTCTGCCGGAAGGAATAGAGGTTGGCGAGGGTCACGGGATGAAGGGCTAGGCTTCACCCGTTGACACTCTTTGCAAACACGAATGTACTTGCGCACGAACTGATACTGGCGAGGCCAGTAAAAGTCGCGACTTACTGTGAGGTAAGTCTTCTCACGTCCACGATGTCCACTTGTTGGAGCATCGTGACACTCATACATGATGCGCAAGCGCAAATCATTGTGAGTCGGGACGACGACACGTGGAGTGTCGCCGGTAACGGCTGTGTAATACAATAAGCCGTTACGTGTTGTGTATCGATCGGATGACGATCGATATAAAGCTGGTAGATCTTTAAAAGATTTATCGGATGTATTCATTAAATGATCCATCAAACAAAGAAGGTCCTTATCTTCTTTGTAGACTTTCCTTATGTCATCAATTAAGGTTGATGACGGAACACTCGTTGTGAGTGTTGCAACAGTAAGATTATTTTCACTGTTGGAGTGCACTGCTGACTCGAAATTGGGTCGGCGTGATAACGCATCAGCGACGACATTAAGTCGTCCTAGTTTATATTCGACGGGGAAATCATACTCCGCGAAGAAGGATAGCCACCTCGCCATTCTTTGCGAGAGGTGTGGGCTGTTTACGGCCGTGCGTAATGACGCGTGGTCCGTATATACGATGAACGGTCTATCTCCTCGGAGATAGACCCTAAACTTAGCCAGTGCATATTTCATGGCAAGGAGTT
>NW_027152213.1:865305-880069 GCF_004359215.1 Bremia lactucae | reverse complement strand
AAAATATATCCCTGAATTCAATCAAATCCTTGTATAAAGGATTTGTCTTAAGTGACTCCAAGGATTGAGTAGTATATCTCTCAATCCGAGTCTTCACATCGAGGACACATTCGTCCTTCGATGAGCTGCTGGGAACCCGTTCGTTCTCTGCAAAATTACCGCTGACTGAATATCGGTTACGTAAATTCGTCCTCTGTGACGAGTACGCAGATCTGCGTGATTCTTCCACTATGCAGATCTCTCAAGAACCGATTGGGTTCTAGGGTTGGTAATTAAATTATCTTTAACGTTAACTCCGGAGGCGCATACAGATCAAGAGTATAAGCGCCTACTCTTGAACCGTTATTTACCAAGGCATTCAATGTCTCAGTACTTCCTGGGATTTATCCACAGGCTGCCGAGGGATCAATCCCTCGGGCTGCTGAAGTCTAGTCACTTCAGCATTAACTATATACAAGGTGAATTCACCTCAAGTACGTGGGGACTTATTTCCTAAACGTCTTCCGACTGTGATTGCGCTATCGCAGTCGGGTCCTCTACGGTCGACTCTCTACTCGACCTAGGATCATCGTGTTGTCCATTTTAGACAGCCGGTATCTTCCTTGAATGTCGCCCGCTAGGCGTACATATATGTCTCAATCCACTCGACTTATTCGAGTGGTGGACCTTCGGCGCTGCCTGTGCATTAACACAGCCGCCGGCAGCTGACTCCACAGTGTGATTAGTAATCACGCTGTGATCTTGTGCAGACGTACTTACGACCGTACCACAAGTGACGCCATCGCACTCACTCGTAGTACACCCACACGCTTGTGGACGCTCCAAGACGTTCATCAGATGGCCATCTAATGAACAAGTGGCAGGCATCCTTACGGATCGATGCTGCCAGCTGATCCATGGCTTATATTTTTTGAGCCAAGGTAAACCTAGGATGACATCAAATTTGTCATCCAAATCCAGTACAATGAAATCATCATCGTGCTGTAAATCTTTTAACGTGTAGTGAAATTTTACTACGCGTTTCATTACTGTTATCGATGCACCTGTCGCTAAACGCACCGTCATCCTCGTTGGAGGGATACCGCGCTTAACATATCTGAGCCTACGACCCACTAGCGACTGGCGACCAATTAAGTTATTCGACGCTCCACAGTCCACTAGGGCTCTAAGTGACAATGTTTTTGTCACTTTTAATTTCAAGGTGATGAGGTATACCTCATCACTAGGTGCAGAGACACATAATGATTGTGTGTCTGGAGCAACTTTCGTCAAGAGATTTGCAAATTATCTTGAGGTTGCTGGATCAGTCGGATGTTGCGCCCCTGACCCCGACCGTTTTTTGGCGTCCGCCTCGCTGTTCCGATTTCGCAACACGTCGGACCCGCGATCGTTGCTCTTTTTGGCATTTGGTCCTAAATACGTTCTGTACCTCTCGGTACTGGGCGTGGAGCACTACACCCATGACCATAGTGTCGTAACTTTTAGCATCGATATGCATTTCTGCAATCGCGTTTTGTTCGAAAAGCGAGGTTTCTCGCTTTCGACATAAAGAGGTTCAAATGTTCTGGAGAATAGTCGTGTCGTCTTGGAGAACGATATGATGACGGACTAGCTTGAGCCTGTCTCAAGCTAAAGTCCTCCTGTTCCGCAACGGATATTGCTTCTTCAAGCGTATCCAGTTCCAAGCGGAACAGGTGGATCTTTACGGGACAATCCGTAAGACCTTGCATGAACATCGTAATCAACGTGTGTTCATGAAAAACTGGGTTCTTTGTTATACAACTCGCTAAGAGTCGTATGTGCTGGGCATATGCGTGAACATCACGCTTGCCTTGCTTGAGTTTCAGAAGCTCTGAACGAGCTCTGAACTCAGCCCTTGGTGGTTCAAACGTCTGTTTGAGCCGGGCTTTAAAAGCCTCTAGCGACCAAAAGACGTATGGGTCGCGCAACTTAAGGCCCAATGCTTAAGTTTTGGCACGACCTGCTAAATTTGATTGAGAGAATGCGACTTGCATTTGCTCGTCGACGATGTGACGTGCCCTTATGGCATCGTCCAACTCGAAAAACCATCTTAAGAGATATCTTCTTCGACTCCCCTATACTTAGAGATGTCATTTTTTGAGGTTTACGGACGACGCGTGTGCGTCATCCCAGTACAGGGGTCTGTACCTGTTGTAGCCGCAACAGTTCAGCCTGTTGAGAACCTTGCTGACAAAGCAAGGCTACCTTCTCCTTCGCCTCGTCAAGTTCATGCTGTATGAACTTGGCGATGGCTGGATGGAGGGCATCTCTGTCCAAACCGGACAGCATGGCCAAGATGGCATCGTTCCCTACGGTCGAACTCATTCGTTCGACCGCACTTCTTTCTATGTCACTTAGAAAGGAGTAGCTTTCACGCGAAACGTGATGCGTATTTCCATTATCATCTAACATGTTCATGTTAGATGATGGAACTGTGGTCCTTGGATGGACTACAAAGTGCTAACAGGTGTAACGGGGCACTACTGACTTGCACTGCCTCAGTTCAAGTCCACTTCGCACTGCCTCAGTGCGAGTGGTGCCTCACTTTTCACGTACACTAGTACGTGCAGAGGAATACTCTCTTTTTAAAACACTTGCTTTTAAAGAGGGTTATTAAAAAAAAACTGTATTTAATATAATTAAGTTCTTCTTGTCTATCTACTTAATACTAACTAAATTATAAACTAATACAAAACATATATTAATGGCCTTATCTGTCATTCTCTTTGCGCACGTCCAGCGCTGACTGGACCGCGGAGAAAGTAGATATTATGGTCTTTATCTACCAATGGATAAGCTTTTAAAATATTACCACGTAAAGTAATATTCTCCAAATATTATCTACCTTTTAGATAATATATTAATTATCAACCTTTAAGTGTTAACTTCAGGATACGATACACCCCGTTACACTTTGGGCTTCAAGCGCTTTTTCGTAGGAGTTGGTAGCGGTGTTATCGAAACGCTAGGTCGGAATGGGTGTGACGGCTTTGACTCCGTAGACACTGCATAGGGCCAAGACGGGAGTGATAGTGATACAGTTGAAGACAGAAGATCATCTGAGGGTGCAAAACGCCACAATTCTAACTTGCTTAAGATCTTTCTAGTGGCGGCGGTTGAAATGACTATGGATAATGCATTTAGATAATTATTTAACAACACTGGAGAAATTGATAAATTCATCGGCGCGAGAATCAATTCTTAATCAGGAGCTTATCGTTGGGAACCTACATCAAAGTCAAGGTTCAGTTGAATGTTTGAAAGTAGAGACCGAATCCGTAATGCGTATTGTACTCAGTCTAGCCCATGCTTTGTACAGAACCCGCAGACGGCGAACCACGCAATGTTGATTTGTGTAACAGGGCACTACGTCTTGTACTGCTTCAGTACAAGTCCACTTAGCACTGCTTTAGTTGCGAGTAGTGCCGTACGTTATTTCACGTACACTAGTACGTGCAGAGGAAGACTTCTCTTTAAGGTAACTAGCTTAAAGAGGGTTAAATAAAAACTGTATTAATATCATCAAGTATCTCTTCTATCTATCTTGTAAATGATAGCTTAATTATAATCTAATACTAAACATGTAATTGAATTTTTATCTTATCTTATCTGTATCTCTCTTTTGTTTATCTCTACAGCTGATTAGTATGCGGAATAAATAGATATAATGGTCTATACCTTTTTATGGATAAGAATTCTGAACATTACTATACAAAGTAATATCCTCCAAATATTATCTACCTTCTCGATATTATATTAATTAACAACGTTTAAGTGTTAATTTCATGCAACGATACACCCCGTTACATCACCCCTCCCTTAAACGAAAATCACTCTGACTGTCATTGAGCGGTCACAATGTGACCACTTAATTTTAAAATGATGTTGATTGGTCAGAACCATCATTTTGAATTCCATCGCATGAAGAATCAACTCATGCGGGGTGTCGATAGTGCTGCGCCTTCGGCTGCGGTTCGTGCAGCCGCGGGTGGCGCACTGTTATCTCTTGCGGCAGACGGAACGTCTGCCGTAGTATCTTCCACTCGCACAGCACTAGATGTTGCGAGTGCACGTGGTGATTCACCACGTGAATACGACCCTATTGGAGGTCGACTACGAATGCGCGTCGGACGAAATGGCCGACTCGGGGAGAATGGAACAGTCGCCTGATAGACGTCAGGCGGCTGACGATGAGCCTTCGAATGAGAGGGCTCATTCTGATAGACGAGTCAATAGTCTATTTGGATCCGACGATGAGTATGATCCCTCATCACCCGTTCGATCTCCCATACGGTCACCTGCACGTGTTTCTGTGCAAGGTGATGACGATGGCGTAAGCCATCGTAAGAAAAGTTCTTGTGGTACCCCTGCTTCAGTGGGTACCACTCAGGGGAATGAAGACAGTAAAATGTCTCATCACGCCCCTGAAAAGAAGCCGTGGCTTTTGCCAGAGCGGCTAATCAATAGCTTGTCTGGAGAAACTACTCCTCACAATAAATATCCCTTATTTATTGCGACAAAGCTACATGGCCTTGATCCCAGCGCGAAGAACTTTCGCGCTGAGGAAGATTTCTATCTCGATGCTTTTCTTAAGCATCGATGGTTTAGTGGCAACAATAAGCGAGATAAAGTCTCGCTTATGCAAGCCTGTAGCGCGTTCATTCGCAATGTCAAAGACATTGGACGCGAAGCCTGGCTTCAAAAACTTAACGCGAATCGCGTTAAGTTTGAGAAAAGAACTCCAACCGGTGCAAAATATAAATTGCATCGGTTGTCACGTGAGGCTGGACTCCATGCCTCACGCGGGGTGATCCCTGTCCGTGTTGTGTAGACATCTCGAAGAGGGTAAAAGGGGATGTCTATTCCCTTTCTTCGCCCTGGGGAAGGGGTCGCATCTCTATTGTGATGCATGACGCGATTGACGTTTTGCAATCGATTTACAGGCGCCAGCGGCGCGTGTTTTCCGATGAACCTTCTGAACCATCGGATGGGTCTCGTCATACTGACGGACGAGGCCCCTAACGTCAGCAACCAGCTGGGACCAAGGCTCCCAGCTGTCATGTGAAGGTGGATAACCACGCCAGCGAACAAGATTCGTTCGCTGCCCCTTCACATCACGGTGGTTCTGGATACGTTCCACAAGGAAACGCTGACCACCGTGGGAATCCACCAACGGTTGTGGTAGCATCGATTCGTAAAGATACCTGCCACTTATTCATCAGATGGCCATCTGATGAACATCTTGGAGCGTCCACAAGCGTGTGGGTGTACTACGAGTGAGTGCGATGGCGTCACTTGTGGTACGGTCATTAGTACGTCTGCACAAGATCACAGCGTGATTACTAATCACACTGTGGAGTCAGCTGCCGGCGGCAGTGCGAATGCACAGGCAGCGCCGAAGGTCCACCACTCGAATAAGTCGAGTGGATTGAGACATAAATGTACGCCTAGCGGGCGACATTCAAGGAAGATACCGGCTGTCTAAAATGGACAACACGATGATCCTAGGTCGAGTAGAGAGTCGACCGTAGAGGACCCGACTGCGATAGCGCAATCGCAGTCGGAAGACGTTTAGGAAATAAGTCCCCACGTACTTGAGGTGAATTCACCTTGTATATAGTTAATGCTGAAGTGACTTGACTTCAGCAGCCCGAGGGATTGATCCCTCGGCAGCCTGTGGATAAATCCCAGGAAGTACTGAGACATTGAATGCCTTGGTAAATAACGGTTCAAGAGTAGGCGCTTATACTCTTGATCTGTATGCGCCTCCGGAGTTAACGTTAAAGATAATTTAATTACCAACCCTAGAACCCAATCGGTTCTTGAGAGATCTGCATAGTGGAAGAATCACGCAGATCTGCGTACTCGTCACAGAGGACGAATATACGTAACCGATATTCAGTCAGCGGTAATTTTGCAGAGAACGAACGGGTTCCCAGCAGCTCATCGAAGGACGAAAGTGTCCTCGATGTGAAGACTCGGATTGAGAGATATACTACTCAATCCTTGGAGTCACTTAAGACAAATCCTTTATACAAGGATTTGATTGAATTCAGGGATATATTTTTTGAAGCAGTTCCATGCGAGTTGTTTAAGGATAAAGGCACTCGACATAAGATCGAGCTCATACCGGGCTCGAAGTACTGTCTCATGAAGCAGTGGCCACTGCCTCGTGAACAATTACTTGCGATCGATAAATTCTTTAACGATCGATTAAAGCGGGCCATCTAAGGAGTCAATCTCCCCACATAGATCTCCGATCTTCTGTGTGCGAAAGGCCACAGGAGGGCGGCGGATAGTACACGCATTCAATAAACTGAATGCTGCAACGGTACCGGCTCAAACGTCGATACCTAGAAAAGACGTAGTGATAGATGGTATGTCTAAGAGTACGATCTTTCGTCTATCGATCTGATGGATGGGTTCTATCAAATCCTTATGCGTGAAAGGGACATCCCGTACACAGCAGTGAGCACTCCCAGTGGGATGCTCTGGGAATGGCTAGTAATGCCAGAGGGGCTTAGTAACGCCCCTGCAACATTCAACAGATGCGTACCGAATCTGTCGAGACCGGTGCGAGAATTCGCATCGAGATATTTTGACGATGTATTCGTCCATAGCCGAGCCATAGATGGAAAGACGGACGTGGAAGTTTCATAAAGCTCACGTTCGTCAGGTTCTTACACTTATGCGAAAGCATCAGTTGTACGCAAATCTCAAGAAGTGTATCTTCGCTGCAAGCGAAATACCACTTCTAGGGTGCATCGTCTGTTAACACGGCGTGCGCCCTGATCCCAAAAAGATCAATTACCGACTGGCCAGTTCCAGTCGATGTCAAGGGACTTAGAAAGTTCTTTGGTTTAGCGGCGTACTTGCACAAGTACTCTCGCAATTATGCCGAGATGGAAGTTCATCGCTCTCGTCTCTTGAAAAAAAAAGACGAGAAATGGTTATGGAACGCTGATTGTCAGCGTTCCTTTGAAGGTACTAAGGAAAACTTTATCCAATCGCACATCTTGGCGATTGCAGATCAAGACAGACCATTCCATATGGTCTGTGACGCCAGCGATTTCGCAATCGGCTGTGCGTAAATGCAATACGATACAGATGGCGCGTCGTCTGTTACCAATCGCGTCAGTCGCAACCAGCTGAACGCGTTACCCAGTGCATGACAAGGAACTCCTTGCCATGAAATATGCACTGTCTAAATTAAAGGTCAATCTCCTCGGAGATAAACCGTTCATCGTATATACGGACCATGCGTCGTTACGCACGGCCGTAAATAGCCCACCCTTCTCGCAAAGAATGGCGAGGTGGCTATCCTTCTTCGCGTAAGATAATTTCTCCTTGGATAATAAACCAGGACGACTTAATGTCGTCGCTGATGCAATATCACACCGACCCGATTCGAGTCAGCTGCGCATTCCCTCAGTGGAAATAATTCCACTGTTGCAACACTCATTTCAAGTGTTCTGTCATCAACCTTGTTTGATGACATAAAGAAAGCCTACGCAGAAGATAAGGGTCCACTGCGTTTATTGGATCATCTGATGAATCCATCCGATAATACTTTTAAAGATTTACCAGCTTTATATCGATCGTCATCCGATCGACACACAACACGCAACGGCATATTGTATTACACAGCAGGTGCAGGCGACACTCCACGTGTCGTCGTCCCAAATCCCAATGATTTGCGCTTGCGAATCATGTATGAGTGTCACGATGCACCAACAAGTGGGCATGGTGGACGTGAGAGAACTTAACTCTCAGTAAGTCGCGACTTTTATTGGCCGCGCCAGCATCAGTTCAAGCGCAAGTACATTCGGGCTTTCGAAGTATGACAACGGGTGAAGCCCAGCCCTTCATCCCGTGCACCTCTCCAACCTCTACCACTACCAGCAGAATGTTGGCAGTCCGTATCTATGGACCTCATCTTCGGATTTAACAAAGACGATCACAAAAACACTTGAATCCTCGTTTTTGTAGACAGATTCAGCAAGATGGTAGATTTTGCTGCAGTGCCAGAGTCTATCACGGCTCCGGACTGTGCCCGTGTCTCTATTGACGCGGTATTCAATTCCACGGCTTACCCCGTAAACTGGTCTCGGAAAGAGGTCCACGGTTTACGGCGGAGTTTTGGCAATCCGTGTTTCGATATCTCGGAACACGGTTGACTATGTCAACTTCTGATCAACCGGAGACGGATGGTCGGACGGAACGAGTAAATCGCGTCCTCGAAGATATACTTCAAGGTTACGTCCAATCGTATCCGAATTGGGACGACTATTTTTCCGATGGTCGAATTCGCCCTCAACAATTCGGTGCATGCGTCTACAACGCGTACCCACCCAATTAGAGGTATCCTCTAGTCTAAGGGGGGGGACTCGCACGAGCAAAGCCTTTCCGGCTCATGCTCATCACGCGTCGAAGTTACCAACGACGCGAGTGATATCGATGTCGAAGCAATCGACATCGAAGATGAGAAGATCTCATGGCAGTACGCACAAAGCGCACTAAAATAGACAAAATAATGGGTCAGCAGAAGAATTTCTGCTGGCTCCAGAATCAGTAGTCCGTTTCGTACAGGATTCCATTGCTAACGCAGCGAGCCGTCAGAAATGGAACGCAGACAAGCATGGAAGTGCAAACGTTAATTCATTTAAAGTTAATGACTTAGTACTACTCTCTACGGTAAGCTTACCTAAGCGTGTAGTCACTAATGTGGGTAGCAGTAAACTGCTAATAAGTTCATGGGCCTTTACGTGTTCTGCATCGCAGAGGCAACGCCTACACAATAGAATTGCCACGTAGAATGCAAACGCATCCTTTCCTTTAACACCGCATCAGTTACCTCTCCTAGAAGCTTATTCATTCAGTGTCTGCGCAAAGCTACTGACTTTGCGTATCCGTCAAATAATCAATGCTGACGTCTTACCAACCAGGTTTTGCTCAAAATAAATTATTTTGAACACCATCTTATAAAAAAGGATCATAATGTTCCCCTAGAAGAGAGGTCGCTAGCGCTGAAAGCGATTTAAGTTCAAACCCTATTTTTTAATCAGTGGACCATTATCAAAGAAAACTGTGCACATTTTGCTCGCCATCACGGCAAAGCGAGTCATAGACCTGGTCAAAGTCTTGAACACGAGATCAGTAAAGATTATTGTCAAGAATCCTGAACTTCAAAGACTCTACTTCCCATTTTGCTCGATATTTTATAATTATAAAGATAATTTTACTGTCGGCAACACTAGGCTCCATTCCCCTGCTGCGCTTCCACAATTTTCGGAGTCAGAAATAGGCGGTACGTGTCTTGAACGTCTTAATCGCTTCACCACTTTGCGGCTTCATGGGTCTTTTGATTGTCTAGCATCGGCTTTGGCACAGCAGATAGCAATAGCTAGTACTTAAAGAAAAAGAAAACCGGTATGGAAACATTCCTTTTTAATATAGCCACACCCCTCAAAAAGCAAAAGAAAACTACTACTAATAATAGGAAAGGTATTGCCACCCCCATTAACACTGAACAATATTTTTGCGCTTATTTCAGGGTGTGTATCGCTACAACTTCGCCAACATTTATATGCGCTTGTTTTAACCTTCTTGATTGCAGGTCCCAAATCTTCGATTTTGTGGCACTTGTTCCGTCCTTTCAATGTACTCAAACGGTGACGGATCGCGTTTGGTATTCTTTGATCCATTGGCCGTCCACATGTAGCCACTGAGGCCGGATCATTTATCGATGTGCTTGAAATAGATCGTTTTTGGCGTATCTTTGAGCCCTTGCTTCTGTACCCACCACCATGAGCGCAAGCAAGCCAAAAGTTCTGCTGTCTCGCCGGTTCTTACTGTTGTGTGGTATAATCAGTATTTTTTCTAAAGTACTACGAATTCTGGGAGTGCCCACTACTATGTACGGGATGTCCCGTTCACGCATAAGGATCTGATAAATAGTGAATTAATTTATTATTAGGTGTATTAACAACTTTTTATAACATAAGAACAATTGAATATTTTAATACTTTTGCTGCTATTTCTAGTGTTAATTTTTCTTAAATCATATATTAAGTATTTTTGATATATGCTCTCTTGAAAAAAAACTAAAAACAGAAATAGCAGCAAAAGTACTAAAATATTCAATTTCGGAATTTGTAGGCCTTCGTGCGTAATTTCTTCGTTGAATACCCTTTTTGAGATGCAATGCCTCCTCCGCTTCCTCATGGGTCTCATAAATGAGCTCTAGGGGTGGAGCAAGCAGCATGATGAAGACCGAGAGTGTCGTCGAACCACGAATAATAACTAAATCTACGCCAGCTAGTGGCTTCATTGCGGCAAATCTCCTTGACCTTGCTACTCAGGTTACAGGATTTAATCTCACGGGAATTGTGATATTTTTTACGCAGGTACCTCGAGATAATTTTCGCTTAGCAAGCAGATTCTCGCTTGGACAGCAAAGGCGGTATCACGGTTTGCATCCGCGTTGGATAATGAGTTGTAAATAAAGCTTCAATACCAGTATAAATGCACCGTAGAAAACTGACTGCGCCATGAGCACTGAGTCTTCTTGAAGAAATATAATGAATTGGTAGCAGGCCACAAAATAGCAATTTATGTACTGTTTTTAATAATCCCAACTATATCTAAAAAAATCGTTCACGTCCAAGACTGTATATGTAGCGGGGCACTACGACTTGTACTGCTTCAGTTGCGAGTGGTGCCTTACGTTATTTCACGTACACTAGTACGTGCAGAGGAAGACTCCTTTTTAAGGTAACTAGCTTAAAGAGGGTTAAATGAATACTGTACTAATATATTAAGTATCTCTTCTTTCTATCTGTTAACGATAACTTAATTATAAACTAATACTAAACATGCAACTGAAATCATATCTTATCTTATCTTATCTTATCTTATCTGTCTCTCTCTTTTGTTTACATCTACAGTTGATTAGTCTGCGGGATGAATTGATATAACTGCCTATACCTATTTATGGATAAGATTTCTGAACATTATTATTTAAAATAATATCCTCCAAATATTATCTACCTTCAAGATAATATATTTGTTAATAACCTTTAAGTGTTAATTTCATGTAACAATGCACCCCGTTACATTACCCCTCCCTTAAACGACAATCACTCTGACTGTCATTGGATGGAGTGGTCACTATGTGACCACTTAATTTAAAAACGGTGTTGATTGGTCAGCATCATCATTTCAAATTCCATCGCATGAAGAACAAACTCATACGGGGTGTTGATAGTGCTGCGCCTTCGGCTGCGGTTGCAGCCGCGGGTAACGCACTGTTATCTCTTGCGGCAGACGGAACGTCTGGCGTAGTGTCTTCCACTCGCACAACACTAGATGTTGCGAGTGCACGTGGTGAATCACCACGTGAATACGACCCCTCTTTGGAGGTCGACTACGAGTGCGAGTCGGATGAAGTGGCCGACTCGGGGAGAATGGAGCAGTCGCCTGATATCCGTCAGGCGGCTGACTATGAGCCTTCGAAGGAAAGGGGTCATTCTGATCGACGTGGGAACAGTCTATCTGGATCCGACGATGAGGATGATCCCTCATCGCCCGTACGATCTCCCGTACAGTCTCCCATTCGGTCACCTGCACGTGTTTCTGTGCAAGGTGATGACGATGGCGTAAGCCATCGTAAGAAAAGTTCTTGTGGTACCCCTGCTTCAGTGGGTACCACTCAGGGGAATGAAGACAGTAAAATGTCTCATCACGCCCCTGAAAAGAAGCCGTGGCTTTTGCCAGAGCGGCTAATCAATAGCTTGTCTGGAGAAACTACTCCTCACAATAAATATCCCTTATTTATTGCGACAAAGCTACATGGCCTTGATCCCAGCGCGAAGAACTTTCGTGCTGAGGAAGATTTCTATCTCGATGCTTTTCTTAAGCATCGATGGTTTAGTGGTAACAATAAGCGAGATAAAGTCTCGCTTATGCAAGCCTGGAGTGCGTTCATTCGCAATGTCAAAGACATTGGACGCGAAGCTTGGCTTCAAAAACTTAACGCGAATCGCGTTAAATTTGAGAAAAGAACTCCAACCGGTGCAAAGTATAAATTGCATCGGTTGTCACGTGAGGCTGGGCTTCCATGCCTCACGTGGGGTGATCCCTGTCCGTGTTGTGTAGACAACTCGAAGAGGGTAAAAGGGGATGTCTATTCCCTTTCTTCGCCCTGGGGAAGGGGTCGCATCTCTATTGAGATGCATGACGCGATTGACGTTTTGCAATCGATTTACAGGCGCCAGCGGCGCGTGTTTTCCGATGAACCTTCTGAACCATCGGATGGGTCTCGTCATACTGACGGACGAGGCCCCTAACGTCAGCAACCAGCTGGGACCAAGGCTCCCAGCTGTCATGTGAAGGTGGATAACCACGCCAGCGAACAAGATTCGTTCGCTGCCCCTTCACATCACGGTGGTTCTGGATACGTTCCACAAGGAAACGCTGACCACCGTGGGAATCCACCAACGGTTGTGGTAGCATCGATTCGTAAAGATACCTGCCACTTATTCATCAGATGGCCATCTGATGAACATCTTGGAGCGTCCACAAGCGTGTGGGTGTACTACGAGTGAGTGCGATGGCGTCACTTGTGGTACGGTCATTAGTACGTCTGCACAAGATCACAGCGTGATTACTAATCACACTGTGGAGTCAGCTGCCGGCGGCAGTGCGAATGCACAGGCAGCGCCGAAGGTCCACCACTCGAATAAGTCGAGTGGATTGAGACATAAATGTACGCCTAGCGGGCGACATTCAAGGAAGATACCGGCTGTCTAAAATGGACAACACGATGATCCTAGGTCGAGTAGAGAGTCGACCGTAGAGGACCCGACTGCGATAGCGCAATCGCAGTCGGAAGACGTTTAGGAAATAAGTCCCCACGTACTTGAGGTGAATTCACCTTGTATATAGTTAATGCTGAAGTGACTTGACTTCAGCAGCCCGAGGGATTGATCCCTCGGCAGCCTGTGGATAAATCCCAGGAAGTACTGAGACATTGAATGCCTTGGTAAATAACGGTTCAAGAGTAGGCGCTTATACTCTTGATCTGTATGCGCCTCCGGAGTTAACGTTAAAGATAATTTAATTACCAACCCTAGAACCCAATCGGTTCTTGAGAGATCTGCATAGTGGAAGAATCACGCAGATCTGCGTACTCGTCACAGAGGACGAATATACGTAACCGATATTCAGTCAGCGGTAATTTTGCAGAGAACGAACGGGTTCCCAGCAGCTCATCGAAGGACGAAAGTGTCCTCGATGTGAAGACTCGGATTGAGAGATATACTACTCAATCCTTGGAGTCACTTAAGACAAATCCTTTATACAAGGATTTGATTGAATTCAGGGATATATTTTTTGAAGCAGTTCCATGCGAGTTGTTTAAGGATAAAGGCACTCGACATAAGATCGAGCTCATACCGGGCTCGAAGTACTGTCTCATGAAGCAGTGGCCACTGCCTCGTGAACAATTACTTGCGATCGATAAATTCTTTAACGATCGATTAAAGCGGGCCATCTAAGGAGTCAATCTCCCCACATAGATCTCCGATCTTCTGTGTGCGAAAGGCCACAGGAGGGCGGCGGATAGTACACGCATTCAATAAACTGAATGCTGCAACGGTACCGGCTCAAACGTCGATACCTAGAAAAGACGTAGTGATAGATGGTATGTCTAAGAGTACGATCTTTCGTCTATCGATCTGATGGATGGGTTCTATCAAATCCTTATGCGTGAAAGGGACATCCCGTACACAGCAGTGAGCACTCCCAGTGGGATGCTCTGGGAATGGCTAGTAATGCCAGAGGGGCTTAGTAACGCCCCTGCAACATTCAACAGATGCGTACCGAATCTGTCGAGACCGGTGCGAGAATTCGCATCGAGATATTTTGACGATGTATTCGTCCATAGCCGAGCCATAGATGGAAAGACGGACGTGGAAGTTTCATAAAGCTCACGTTCGTCAGGTTCTTACACTTATGCGAAAGCATCAGTTGTACGCAAATCTCAAGAAGTGTATCTTCGCTGCAAGCGAAATACCACTTCTAGGGTGCATCGTCTGTTAACACGGCGTGCGCCCTGATCCCAAAAAGATCAATTACCGACTGGCCAGTTCCAGTCGATGTCAAGGGACTTAGAAAGTTCTTTGGTTTAGCGGCGTACTTGCACAAGTACTCTCGCAATTATGCAGAGATGTTATTTCATCTCTCTCGTCTCTTGAAGAAAGACGAGAAATGGTTATGGAGCGCTGATTGTCAGCGTTCGTTTGAAGGTATCAAGCAAAGCTTGAAGCAATCGCCCATCTTAGCGATTGCAGATCAAGACAGACCACTTTATGTGGTCTGTGACGCCAGCGATTTCGCAATCGGCTGTGCGTTACTGCAATACGATACAGACGGCGCGGAGCGCGTTGTCTGTTACCAATCGCGTCAGCTGCAACCAGCTGAACGCAATTACCCAGTGCATGACAAGGAACTCCTTGCCATGAAATATGCACTGGCTAAGTTTAGGGTCTATCTCCTCGGAGATAGACCGTTCATCGTATATACGGACCATGCGTCATTACGCACGGCCGTAAATAGCCCACACCTCTCGCAAAGAATGGCGAGGTGGCTATCCTTTTTCGCGGAGTATAATTTCTCCGTGGAATATAAACCAGGACGACTTAATGTCGTCGCTGATGCGTTATCACGCCGACCCGATTTCGAG
>NW_027152213.1:851096-863338 GCF_004359215.1 Bremia lactucae | reverse complement strand
ACGGTCTTCCAACCGTTCGATATGGTGAGCCTGCACCGTCTGCTCCAACGAGCGACGCTTGCCGCGCTCGTGGTCAAGTCCCTCCTCCAAATCATGGAGGAAGTGATCGATTTTGTCGATCCTCAACATTGGATCCGGCATACGGTTCGGATCTAATTTTCCCTCTTCCGCCAGCTGATCCTTGGCTCGTATTTTCTAAGCCAAGGTAAACCTAGGATAACATCAAATTTGTCATCCAAATCCAATACGATGAAATCATCATCATACTGTAAATCTCTTAACGTGTAGTGAAATTTCACTACGCGTTTCATTACTGTTATCGATGCGCCTGTCGCTAGACGCACTGTCATCCTCGTTGGAGGGATGTCGCGCTCAACATATTTGAGCCTACGACTGTCTAGGGACTGGCGACGATTAAAGTTATTCGACGCTCCGCAGCCCACTAGGGCTCTGAGTGACAAATGATTTGTCACTTTTAATTTCAAGGTGATGAGGGAAACCTCATCACTAAGTGCAGAGACACATAATGACTGTGTGTCTGGAGCAACTTTAGTCAAGAGATTTGCAAATTATCTTGAGGTTGCTGGATCAGTCGGGTGTTGCGCCCCTACTGACCCCGACCGTTTTTTGGCGGTCCGCCTTGCTGTTGCGATCTCATTAACGTCGGACCCGCGACCGTTGCCCTTTTTGGCATACGGTTTTTCAAAATTACGTTCAGTACCTTTCGGTGCTGGGCGTTGGGCACTACACTAATGAGCGTAGTGTCCTAATTTCTGGCAGCGATCGCATTTCTGCGATCGCTTATTGCTCGGAAAGCGAGGTCTCTCGCTTTCGACGTAAGAAAGGTCCATAGTTCTGGACCTACTAACTCGTTTCGTCTTGGAGGACGATATGATGACGAAATAGCTTGAGCCTGTCTCAAGCTAAAGTCCTCCTGTTCCGCAACGGATATTGCTTCTTCAAGCGTATCCAGTTCCAAGCGGAACAGGTGGGTCTTTACGGGACAATCCGTAAGACCTTGCATGAACATCGTAATCAACGTGTGTTCATGAAAAACTGGGTTCTTTGTTATACAACTCGCTAAGAGTCGTATGTGCTGGGCATATGCGTGAACATCACGCTTGCCTTGCTTGAGTTTCAGAATCTCTGAACGAGCTCTGAACTCAGCCCTTGGTGATTCAAACGTCTGTTTGAGCCGGGCTTTAAAAGCCTCTAGCGACCAAAAGACGTATGGGTCGCGCAACTTAAGGCCCAATGCTTAAGTTTTGGCACGACCTGCTAAATTTGATTGAGCGAATGCGACTTGCATTTGCTCGTCGACGATGTGACGTGCCCTTTTGGCATCGTCCAACTCGAAAAACCAACTTAAGAGATAGTGTTCTTCGACTCCCCTATACTTAGAGATGTCATTTTTTGAGGTTTACGGACGACGCGTGTGCGTCATCCCAGAACAGGGGTCTGTACCTGTTGTAGCCGCAACAGTTCAGCCTGTTGAGAACCTTGCTGACTAAGCAAGGCTACCTTCTCCTTCGCCTCGTCAAGTTCATGCTGTATGAACTTGGTGATGGCTGGATGGAGAGCATCTCTGTCCAAACCGGACAGCATGGCCAAGATGGCATCGTTCCCTACGGTCGAACTCATTCGTTCGACCGCACTCCTTTCTATGTCACTTAGAAAGGAGTAGCTTTCACGGGAAACGTGATGCGGATTCCCACTATCATCTAACATGTCCATGTTAGATGTGGGAAATGTGGTCCCGGACGGACCAACAAGTGCTACCAGGTGTAACGGCGCACTACGACTTGTACTGCTTCAGTACAAGTCCACTTCGCACTGCTTCAGTTGCGAGTGGTGCCTTACGTTTTTTCACGTACACTAGTACGTGCAGGGGAAGACTTCTCTTTTAGGTAACTAGCTTCAAGAGGGTTAAATGAAAACTGTATTAATATCATTAAGTATCTCTTCTATCTATCGTCTAAATGCTAACTTAATTATAATCTAATACTAAACATGTAGTTGAATTCTTATCTTATCTTATCTGTATCTCTCTTTTGTTTATCTCTACAGCTGATTAGTCTGCGGAATAAATAGATATAATGGTCTATACCTTTTTATGGATAAGAATTCTGAACATTACTATACAAAGTAATATCCTCCAAATATTATCTAACATTTAGATAATATATTACTTAACAACCTTTGAGTGATAACTCCATGTAACGATACACCCCGCTACAATTTAAGCTCGCAGCGGCGATGCTCAATATATGGCAGAAGAATGCGTACCTTTTTGCATCGTTTGTGATCGATGTAATAATGCCACGCTAGTTTTCTTGCATAAGCGGTAGCAACACATTTAGTTTGTCACCTTCTTCGGATATATTCTTTCGTGGATCCCATTTTGCTTTCTGTGCTGAAAACCTCGCTGAGAACAGAACGAGCTTCGAAAGAACCAAATATATTCTTTCCACAAAACAGCAGCACAATGATATTTTTTCGCCCATGTAAAAAATATGCGAAGCGCATCACATAATTCTTCTGATTGGCTAATAAAAATCAAGTCGCAGCTTGGTAATGGTGGAACTATAAAATGAAAATTAATAAAGAAACTAATTTTGTACTTTTCTTCTTATAGGAAATAATATTAATATTTCCTCTTATAGAAAATAATATTATGCACTAATAGGAAATAATATTATGTAGCGGCACATCCCGTCACAATAGAATACCACACTGTGTCACCCTTTTCAAAGACTATATATAGATTTATCTTTTCATTCTTTATGCGCCAATTAAAGATTTCATTTCGCGAAAAGTGAGATACAAATGGGAATACTTGTCACAAATGTTTTGATATTAAGTTCACTTGATATTATTGAAAGCCTATCACTTAAAGCACGTCTGATTCTCGAGATATTGCGTAAGCTGTGAGCGAAAAAGCTGGCTCGTAATCGGTCTTCCATTCTTCGTATCACTCAGGGGATTGCAAACAACCGTCTCCATGTAAATCTGGGCGTAAATATAGTTAAGTGTGGGGGTCAAGTCGCCCGCCTGATTGTCCGTCATCATCACAAATCGTAAGCCACTTGGTGTTTCATATTGATGGCAAGTATATGTGTCGGTTTGGTATCGATGCATTCCTTCAGATGAAGCGCAGAACCCTGCAACATTTGCCTCCATCGCTCCAATTGTATCTGCCCCTGCCGTCGTGGGAGCAATCTTACCAACAAACTCCTTGAGCGAGAAGAGCAGACCAAAGAGCAGACGCTTTTCTTCTTCGGGGTCTGAGTACGTCACACTTTTGCCGCCGTGAACATTCCACTTCTCTTGATAGAGACACGATCCGTTGCGAGTGTAGATGTAGAACGAGTAGATCATGTTTAATACTTCAGTAGTTAAATTGCAGTGTTTCGTTAAATTAATTACTTGTGGCTATTTGTATTGTCAATATGTGCAAATTACCAAAATATACTTGTTGGCTTTAAATGGTACCGGAGCAGCTCAGCGTGCGTATTGCTAACTTGGAGCAGAAGGTCTCTCCCACCAGTAAGACTTGCGTGCAACAAGTTGCATGCATTTATGGGCTCAAAATGGTGTCGTGTGACGACGAAGCTATTTTCTGCTCTTTGTCAGGCTTTGCAGATACCAAGCAGCAGGTAGCAGTGGCTTGTTTGCTGCACTGGCAGCTACAGCAGATAAACGAGAGAGGTGCTGCAGTAATGTTAAGCGTTTCAACAGTGCATACGTTTCTGACGTTGGCGGAGCTGCTCCATTGCGAAAAAGCGTTACTTGAGTCTGACAAAGTGAAGGTGCTGGGAGCACAAATGTTCGTGCAGCAGTTACTTGAAATACGAGAACTTAAAGAATGCATGGTGCAGATTGTGGACTGCAGAGAGCAAAACCAGTATCTTGGCCTAGTTAGTGACGAACAGGTATCAGGGCATTTCGATGGGGCAAGAAACGTCCCATTTGCCTCTATTTTTACAGCTGTAAAGAAAGAAGAGGTTGCAAAAAGAGATGCCGCACAGCCCACTATCGATAGAAGTGGCAAGAAAGTGTCATTTCTGCCTTTAGACGAAATGCGGCACGTATTTGATGTAAATGGCGTAGACCTGGATAGGCCCATTTCTCTTGTTGCAAGTATACCGGCGGAAGCTGCTGCGGTTGCAACTGCGCTGCTGCTTGCTGGTCAAACCACTGACATTAGGCTTTGTATTGAGCCACTAACGGATACATTTATCGCGTCTTTTCCAAATGTATACACAACAAATATTTTTCGAGAGGGTCAATTGCTATACAAAGATGACAAGGGAGAGTTCGACCTGTCACCGGAGTCACGTGAAATTTTAAAATCTAGCGTAGAGGTAGAGACAATTAAGAATCTTGAAAAAGCTTTCAATGATATGCTTATGGAAACAGCACGTTCTAAAAATCGAGAGGATCATTTTGTGGAAAACAAAATGGTAGGGGACGAAGTAGTGTGGATAAAGGGTGGGCGCCGCTTCTTTGATATGCCGTCGCCTGTTAGCAAGAATGATTTTTTGGATGCGTCACGCACAATCTTTTGCGTTGTGTCATTTGTGCTAGCACCGTTTGGATTCCCTGCTTCGCTGCGCAAGAAGCGTTCACTTCAGGAGGTGAAAGCTCTTTGTGGATCGCTTTTCCAAGATGTGCTTGAGGTATGTTCCGACCTCGTATACCAAGAAAAAGAATTGAATGAAGGCGCTATGGCTATGAGCGTGCACAAGTGGGTGGAGGAAAAGCATGATAGTGAATGCTCTTCGCAAATAAAGGCCATTAATGAGTTATGGGAAGTTTTGTATTCCCCGCCTGCAGTAGTGGAAGTGCCAGACCTCTGCGAAGACCAGATTTTGTCGCTTGCAAAATTGCTCCAGCAGAAGATGCACGAGCTTGTGAGTCAACGCACGCCCTGGGCATATGACTATTTCGATGAAGAGGAAGTGCCGAGTGACGAAGAAAGCGAATTCGACCCTCACGAAAAGGTGAATACGTTGGAAAAGGATGGACTTTGTCATAAAGAGCAGGATGATATAGACGGGGATGCTACATGTATAGGTGCTTTTAAAGAGAAGTGCACTTCTGAAGCAGCGACAACTTCTAAAGGAAAGCGATCTGAGGAATTTATCGTCAATGAGGAGGTGGTAAGCGGGTTAGGAACCGATAAACAAGAGGTAACAATTGACGAGATCAGCAGCAGTACCGTAGGTGCCACAGAACAGCCTGCAATAAAAGTGAAAAGCAGCAAAGCTGGAGATAATATTAATCAGCAATATCCACAGCTCAAGGACAAGGTATCAAAAAAGTGGAAAACTATGTATCCATGTGTCGTATATGCACTGGGTTTTATTCCACAGAACCTTGGTGCTGGACACAAGAAGCTGAGCACTTTGCAGATTAAATCCTTTATACAGGCTGTGGCAGAGGCTTCCTGGACTGTCGTAAAGGACAAAAAATGGTTGAGTCAAATTGAATTTCAGGCGCTGTGCGAGACGCTTCAAAACGGAAAGCGGAAGCAACTCACAGATGACATATTTGGGGCGGAAGATTCGCTCTACGTGCTGAAGCATTTTTTTACTCGAACATTAAAAACGAACGATTCTTTTGCAGACAAATTGGCAGCTGTTCGTGATGCTGTACTAGATGGTGAGAAGCACCGTCGGTCAGGGTGCTATCAATTCGCGCTCGCAGCGTACTCCAAAGCCTTTGAGTATCTTCCGCTGTATCACCTGGACTTAGAAAACACAATTGTTGCACGTGCCAAGTGTTTTTTTGAGATGCATGAATTGAGCCGAGCCAAGACAGAAGCTCTGATCGCTCTTAAGCTCAACCCGTATAGTGTCGGTGCATACGAATGTTTGGGAAGCGTTGAAGACAAAAGTGAGCATCCGGATGAGGCACTGCAAAACCATGTGGCTTCTTTCATTCTTGATGGCTCGCGCTCAGCGCAGCACGCCGAGTCCATTGACCGCGCATCGCGTCTAGTTGGTCGTCGTGTAGCGAAAGCTCTATTTGTGAAGATGGAAAAGAAGCATGAACTGCCGTCTGCATGGTTAGTACACAGCTACTTTGAGTCGTTTGAACACGACGTTGATAATGCCGTACGTGTGCCGCACGATATCGCTAAAATGGAAGGGGTGCCGCTTGCCGAACTCGACACAATCACGCTATTTTATCGCGCAATACACTATAAACGTATTAAAGATTATGGTGCATCTCAGCAAGACATCTGGGCAGTGGTGGTGAAAGACATGCAACAAGAAGGTCTTTCATTGGAAGATCGTGCAGTGGCGCTTAATTTGCATGCATCGCTACTTTATGTCGCGGGTGACGTGCACATGGCTATCGATGTGATGAATGAGAGTCTTCACCTGCAGCCAACGTTGATAAATTCATTAGTGAAAAAAGGCGGCTTTTTGGCAGAAGTTGGCGATAAGGTTGGGGCAATCTCGTGTTTTTCTGAAGCCATTGAGCTGGACTCGAATGAGGCAGACGTGTATTTACACTTGGGGCAGGTGAAGCTCGTTGAGGGTGATTACTACGAGGCTGTGCAGTCTCTTCGTCGCTGTATTTCGCGGTCCGACGCTCTCCCAGCTACCCATCTTACGTATGGCATGGCACTTTATAAAAGCGGCTCAACGTACCACGCCAAGGACGTCTTTAAAAAAGCTTCTCAGAAATTCCCTGAATCTGCAGAGGTGCATCTATTCCATGGTGAGGTGCTAGCCGATCAAGGAAATTATGCCGATGCTATGCGTCATTTTCTATTTGCGTGGGAGCTATCACCTCAGTGTCCATTGCCATTTTTGTATGCTGGTCGCGTTTATATCAGTACGAATGACCCAATGCGTGCCATTGCGCACTTTAAGCAGGCGCTTGAGGTGGATCCTCGCTGCAGCTCGGCACATTTGGACATTGCCCAGGTCCTTTTTGCTCAAGGCCGCACGGGCGAGGCATTTAAGCATTATGAGGAAGCGGCATCTTGCTGTCGCTTTCTACCTGAGCTAGAGGAAGTCTGTGCATGCGAAAAGATGGCCACAATGCAGCTTAAGGTTACAGAGATTCTTGGTGTTGAGCTGCGACACATCATGCGCAGCAACTGCTAATAAATGTACGTTGCGTGCCACGTGGATTGACAATTTATACATTAAGTGTTAGAGGCATAATGCCGCAAGATCAGTGTCGTGGTTACTTTTCAAGATGGCTGGAGGCAAGCACCAAGCTTTTACTTATGCGACCGTCGTAGGATTTGCGGGCGGCGCTGGTTACCTGATGGAGCGTCACATCCCGTCGCTTGTTGGTGGCATGGCATTAAGCGTCGGATTTCTAGCCGCTGGAATGCTCGTGCTTACTGATACTATCACGGACCATCATTTTGACCACGGCACATCCCTGACCATGTCAGGCATCATCGCCGGCGTAATGGCACGACGCGCAGCTCTTACGCGTCTACGCGCCCCGGCGCTAATCGCAACTGCTGGCGCAGGATCAGCGGGCTATCACTTGCAACAGCTTATTAGCCCGCCACGCAAAATGCGCTACGTCCCTGGTGCTCCGCCCATACGCAGCAGCTTCGACTAAGAAACGCCTTTTTTACTAGTGTGTGCTTGGCGCATTTATACCAAGACAATAATTTTTAAATTTTCAGCCTTCCATTTCCATAAACTTAAAGACTGTTTTACGCCTGGGCAGTAGGCGCATATGAGAATGGGTCAGCACTACATTGAACACATCATTGAAACGCGAATTTTACATGCGATGAAAAGTTGCTGTGCCCTTCGATTTCGTTTTGTTAAGGAAGATTGCTGTCACGCAAACATGGCAATTAAATTGCAATACATTCTTTTAGAGATGAATGTTGTCTGTCAGACATCACTACCACCAAAAACAGCCGGAAGCTTGAGACATTCCGGTTTAACATCGGTCTTTTTATGGTCGTATATTGTTGAATGTTCGACGCAAATCAATGAAAACAGTATCCTTACCGTTTGACATGGTTAATGGTTTAATAATCAGCATGTCTTCTCATTCAGTTGATAGTCGGTCGTATATCATCGTTAACGCAACCTATACTTCCTCGGCTATGGCTTAGGTTTTCTGCAATTCACCCATTTTAATCTGATGTTTCCTTCAGCTTTTTATTCCGGTTTTTAATTCTAGCCTTCGGGCTTCAACAATTCCCATGGGTATCGGAAAGACTGCTAAATTTTGCGGTTTTTGGTTGTAGCGTAAGGAATAGCATTTAAGAAATATTGCTGCCCCGGGTGATAATAAATATTATGAGTGCACCTACAAAACAAATATTTTTTCGAACGACAGTGAAAGGAATGTGGGCGACTGCTGGTTTGAAGACCTCTGGTCCGCGGATGTTTGCAGCTTCGGTGTCATTATGTAAGAGATTCGTGAAGGCACCATATGTCTTACAAATCTACTTCCCGTCTAATTTCCATAAAAAATGTTCAGGGGCGACGGCCAGTAATCCTCGTTAATCTCACTGAAAAGTAAGCACGGTCCAAAACCACCCCAAGCCCCAGCTTCCGAGTCCTACGTTGTACTTAAAGCCTTGTTACGGAGCGTTTTTTTGAATTAGTCGCTTCAAAATCGTTTTCAGCGATGCTGCACATGAAACAGCAACGCCCTACCGCAGTAGTTACGACTTTCTATTGAAAATAGCACTATCGTTGGTGATAAGCACATTGTCAAAACTGGAGCGTTACGAAGCCATCCATTGCATGTGCCGCAACACCCTGCCATGAGCTCTAACTGATCATTTGCACGTGATATTCCGAAGGGCTGATTCGCTTATAATTTATCAGCTTAAAATCTTATCAGCTCGTATCACGCTTTTCTCAATCGTCATAAAGCAAATTCCTTAAATTCGTCGAATTATCCATGCAACGGGCAAAAGTTGCCTAAAGTTACACAGTCCCCGTTAAGTACACTTTGTGTACTTAAGGGTATGGTCAATTACTAAAGTAACTAGACCTAGAGGTTGGGTGTGGTTCACATGTGACCCACCCTTGTGTATGTGGTGCACATAGGTGCATTCACATTAGGAGGGATAACGCCTAGCGTCATCCGTTACGCGAAGTATCCAGAAAGTTACGCTCGCATTACATATTTGTAACGGGGCACTACTGACTTGTACAAGTCCACTTTGCACTGCCTCAGTGCGAGTGGTGCCTCACGTCACTTCACGTACACTAGTACGTGCATAGGAAGACTCTCTTTTGAAACACTTACTTAAAAGAGGGTTAATTAAAACTGTATTAACATAATTTTGTTCTTCTTGTCTATCTACTTAATACTAACTTAATTATAATCTAATACAAATATCTAGTTAAGTCTTATCTGTCTTTCTCTTTGCGCGCGTCCAGCGCTGACTGGACCGCAGAGAAAGTAGATATAATGGTCTATATCTACCAATGGATAAGATTTTAGAATATTACCATGTAAAGTAAGATTCTCCAAATATTATCCACCTTTTAGATAATATATTAATTAACAACCTTTAAGTATTAATTACATGTAACGATACACCCGTTACATCACCCATCCCTTAAACGACAATCACTCTGACTGTTGTTGAATAGAGTAGTCACTATAAGACCACTTAATTGAAAGCGATGTTAATTGGTCAGAATCATCTTTTTTTAATTCTATCGCATGCTTAAAAAGTCAATGCGGGATGCGAATAGTGCGGCGCCTTCGGCTGCGGTTCATGCAGACGCGGGCGACGCATTATTGTCTCTTGTGGCAGACGTTCCGTCTGCCGTAGTGTCATCTTCTCCCGCAACTCTAAATGTTGCGGTGCACGTGGTGATACACCACGTGAATGCGACCCCTCTTTGGAGGTCGACTACGAATGCGAGTCGGACGAAATGGCCAACTCGGGGAGAACAGAACAGTCGCCTGGTCATCGTCAGGCGGCTGACGATGAGCCTTCGAAGGAGGGGGTTCATTCGAGTAGACGTGCTAGTAGTATTCGGTACAGCACGTTCGGTTCCGACGATGAGGATGATTCCTCATCGCCAGCACCGTCTCCCGTGCCGTCACCCGCACATATTTCTGTGCGTGGTGATGCCGATGGCTTAAGCCGTCGTAATAAAATTTCTTGTGGTACTCCTGCTTCAGTGGGTACCACTCAAAGGGGCGTAGACAATAAAATGTCTCATCTTGCTTCTGAGAAAAAGCCATGGCTTTTGCCTGAACAGCTAATTAATAGCTTGTCTGGAGAGAATACTCCTCACAATAAACATCCCTTATTTATTGCGACAAAGCAACATGGCCTTGATCCCAGCGCGAAGAACTTTCTCGCTGAGGAAGATTTTTATCTCGATGTTTTTTTTTCAAGCATCGATGGTATAGTGGCAACAATAAGCGAGATAAAGTCTCGCTTATGCAAGCCTGGAGCGCGTTCATTCGCAATGTCAAAGACATTGGACGCGAAGCCTGGCTTCGAAGACTAAACGCGATTCGCATTAAGTTTGAGAAACGAACTCCAACCGGTGCAAGGTATAAATTGCATCGGTTGTCACATGAGGCAGGACTTCCATGCCTCACGTCAGTATGACGAGACCCATCCGATGGATCAGAAGGTTCATCGGAAAACACGCGCCCGTGGTGCTTGTAAATCGATTGCAAAACGTCAATCGCATCGCGCATCTCGATAGAGATGTGAGCCCTTCCCCAAGGCGATGTAAGGGAATAGACATCCCCTTTTTCTCGTTTCGTGTTGTCAACACAACACGGACAAGGATCACGCCACGTGGACGAGGCCCTCAACGTCAACGATCAGCTGGGAACGAGGAACGAGCTCCCAGCTGTCATGTGAAGGTGGATAACCGCGCCAGCGAGCAAGATAACTCGTTCGCTGCCTCTTCACATCACGGTCGTTTAGGATACGTTACACAAGGAAACGTTGACCACCGTGAGAATCCACCAATGGTTGTGGCGGAGAAGGGAAAATTAGATCTGACCCATGTGTCGGATCTAGAGTCGAAGATCGACAAACTCGATCGGTTCCTCAATGATTTGGAAGAAGGACTTGTCACGAGCGCGGTAAGCGTCGCTCGTTAGAGCAGACGGTGCAGGCTCACCAAATCGAACGATTGGAAGACTGTTCGAAGAGTGCGTACTCCATGTTGGAGAATGGAATCCTGTACGAAACGGATTACCTATTCTCGAGCCAGCAAAAATTTCTCTGCTGGCATGAAAGTTTTCTCATCTTCGATGTCGATTGCTTCGACATCGACATCATTCGCGTCGTTGTTAACTTCGACGCGTGATGAGCATTTGCCAGAAATGGTTTTGCTCGTGCGAGTCCCCCCCCCTTAAACTAAAGGATCCCTCTAATTTGGTGGGTATGCGTGGATGGCGTAAGCCATCCACGCATATCGGTAAAACTCGCTCCATTTGGATACAATTGGACGTAACCTCAAAGTATCTCTTCGAGGACGCGGTTTACGCGTTCCGTCTGACCATCTGTCTTTAAATGATCAAATGTTGACATAGCCAGCCGTGAGCCAATCTCTCGGAACACGGATTGCCAAAACTCCGCCGTAAACTGTGGATCTTTTTCCGAGACCAGTTCACGGAGTAACCCGTGGAGTTTGAATACCTTGTCGATAAATACACGGGCACAGCTCGGAGCCGTGATCGACTCTGGTACTGCAGCAAGATGTACCATCTTGCTGAATCTGTCTGCAAAAACACGGTAAATCTAGAAAAGATTTATTGAATGGATTGATCAGATGATCCATTAAACGCAGAAGGTCCTAATCTTCTGCGTAGGCTTTCTTTATGTCATCAAATAAGGTTGATGACGGAACACTCGTAGTGAGTGTTGCAACAGTAAGATTATTTTCACTGTTGGAGTGCACTGCTGACTCGAAATCGGGTCGGCGTGATAACGCATCAGCGACGACATTAAGTCGTCCTAGTTTATATTCGACGGGGAAATCATACTCCGCGAAGAAGGATAGCCACCTCGCCATTCTTTGCGAGAGGTGTGGGCTGTTTACGGCCGTGCGTAATGACGCGTGGTCCGTATATACGATGAACGGTCTATCTCCTCGGAGATAGACCCTAAACTTAGCCAGTGCATATTTCATGGCAAGGAGTTACTTGTCATGCACTGGGTAATTGCGTTCAGCTGGTTGCAGCTGACGCGATTGGTAACAGACGACGCGCTCCGCGCCGTCTGTATCGTATTGCATTAACGC
>NW_027152213.1:818125-849968 GCF_004359215.1 Bremia lactucae | reverse complement strand
AATGGTCTGTCTTGATCTGCAATCGCCAAGATGGGCGATTGCATCAAGCTTTGCTTGATACCTTCAAACGAACGCTGACAATCAGCGCTCCATAACCATTTCTCGTCTTTCTTCAAGAGACGAGAGAGATGAACTGTCATCTCTGCATAATTGCGAGAGTACTTGTGCAAGTACGCCGCTAAACCAAGGAGCTTTCTAAGTCCCTTGACATCGACTGGAACTGGCCAGTCGGTAATTGATCTTTTCGGGATCAGGGCGTACGCCGTGTTTACAGACGATGCACCCTAGATGTGGTATTTCGCTTGCAGCGAAGATACACATCTTGTGATTTGCGTACAACTGATGCTTTCGCATAAGTGTAAGAACCTGACGAACGTGAGCTTTATGAACTTCCACGTCCGTCTTTCCATCTATGGCTCGGCTATGAAAGAATACATCGTCAAAATAACTCGATGCGAATTCTCGCACCGGTCTCGACAGATTCGGTATGCATCTGTTGAATGTTGCAGGGGCGTTACTAAGCCCCTCTGGCATTACTAGCCATTCCCAGAGCATCCCACTGGTAGTGCTCACTGCTGTGTACGGGATGTCCCGTTCACGCATAAGGATTTGATAGAACCCATCCATCAGATCGATAGACGAAAAGACCGTACTCTTAGACATACCATCTATCATTACGTCTTTTCTAGGTATCGACGTTTGGTCCGGTACCGTTGCAGCATTCAATTTATTGAATGCGTGCACTATCCGCCACCCTCCTGTGGCCTTTCGCAAGAATGTCGGAGAGCTATTTGAGGAGGTTGACTCCCTCACATGGCCCGCTTTTAATCGATCGATGAAGAATTTATCGATCGCAAGTACTTGTTCACGAGGCAGTGACCACTGTTTCATGACACAGTACTTCGAGCCCGGTTGAGCTCGATCTCATGTCGAGTGCCTTTATCCCTAGGCAACTTCCCAGAATTGAGTAGTATATATCTCGAGTCTGAGTCTTCACATCGAGGACACTTTCGTCCTTCGATGAGCTGCTGAGAATCCGTTCGTTCTCTGCAAAAATTACCGCTGACCGAATATCGGTTACGTATTCGTCCTCTGTGACGAGTACGCAGATCTGCTTGATTCTACCACTATGCAGATCTCTCAAGAACCGCTTGGGTTCTAGGGTTGGTAAGTAAGTTATATCCGATGTTTATTTCGGAGGCGCATACAGATCAAGAGTATTAGCGTCTACTTCTGATCCGTCGTTAACCAAGACATTCAATGTCTCGGTTTTTTTGGGACCCTTTCTCCACAGGCTGCCGAGGGATCAATCCCTCGGGATGCTGAAGTCTAGTCGCTTCAGCACTAACTACTTGAGTAGCTTTCTCCTCAAGTGCGTCGATACTTATTCTCATAAAGTCTTCCAACTGTGATTGCGCTATCACAGTCGGGTCCTCTACGATCGATTCTCTACTCGACCTAGGATCATCGTGTTATCCTTTTGGGCAACCGGTATCTTCCTTGAATGTCGCCCGCTAGGCGTACATATATGTCTCAATCCACTCGACTTATTCGAGTGGTGGACCTTCGGCGCTGCCTGTGCATTAACACAGCCGCTGGCAGCTGACTCCACAGTGTGATTGGTAATCACACTGTGATCTTGTGCAGTTGTTCTAACGACCGTACCACAAGTGAGGCCATCGCACTCACTCGTAGTACATCCACACGCTTGTGGACGCTCCAAGACATTCATCAGACGGCCAACTGATGAACAAGTGGCAGCCATCTTTACGGATCGATGCTGCCAGCCGATTCTTAACTCAAATTTTCTGAGCCAAGATAAACCTAGGATGACATCAAATTTGTCATCCAAATCCAGTACGATGAAATCATCATCGTATTGTATATATTTTAAAGTGTATTGAAGTCTCACTACGCGTTTTATCACTGTTATCGATGCGCCTGTCTCTAGACGCATTATCGTTGGAGGGATGTCGGGCTCAACATATTTGAGCCTACGACTCTCTAGCGACTGGCGACGAATAAAGTTATTCGACGCTCCACAGTTCACAAAAGCACTAGGCGTTAAAAGTGACAGGATACCTCATCACCAGGTGCAGAGATACATAATGACTGTGTGTCTGGGGCAACTTTCGTCAAGAGAATTTGCAAATTCTCTTGAGGTTGCTGGATCAGTAGGGTGTTGCGCCCCTACTGACCCCGACAGTTTTTTGGCGTCTCTCTCGTTGTTACCAACGTCGGACCCGCGACCGTTGCCCTTTTTGGCATTCGGTCCATAAGTACGTTCAGTACTCTTAAGTACCTAGCGTAGTGCACTACACTCATGAGCGTAGTGACCTAACTTTTGACAGCAATTGCATCTCTGCAATCGCTTATTGTTCGAAAAGCGAGGTCCCTCGCTTTCGACGTAAGAGACGTCCATAGGGTCTGGACCTCCAAGCTCTTGTCGTCCCGGAGGACGATACGATGACACACTAGCTTGAGCCTGTCTCAAGCTAATGTCCTTTTGTTCCCAACGGATATTGCTTCTTCAAGCGTATCCAGTTCCAAGCGGAACAGATGGGTCTTCACGGGACGATCCGTAAAACCTTGCATAAATACCGTAATCAACGTGAGTTCATGAACTGGATTGTTCGTGATACATCTCGCTAAGAGTCGTATAAGCTGGGCCTTGCTTGAGTTTCAGAAACTCTGATCGAGCTCCAAACTCAGCCCTACGCGGTTCAAACGTCTGTTTGAGCCGGGCTTTAAAATCCTCTAGCGACCCAAATACATACGGGTTGCGCAACTTGAGGCCTAGTGCCCAAGTTTTGGTACGACCTGCCAAATTTGTATTGAGCGAATGCGACATTTATTTACTCGTCGATGATGTGACGAGCCTTTATGGCATCGTCCAACTGGACGAAACACCTTTAAAGGGAGTCCTCTACGACTTCCTTATATTTAGAGATGTCTATCTTTAAGGTTTCTGGACGACGCGTGTGCGTCATCCCAGATGCAAGGGTCTGTACCTGTTTCAACTTCAACAGTTCTGCCTGTCGAGAGCCTTCCCGATTAAGCAAGACTACTTTCACCTTCGCCTCGTCAAGTTCATGTTGTATGAACTTGGCGATGGCTGAATGGAAGGCATTTCTGTCCAAACCGGACAGCATGGCCAAGATGGCATCGTTCCCTACGGTCGAACTCATTCGTTCGACCGCACTCTTTTCTATGTCACTTAGAAAGGAGTAGCTATCATGCGAAACGTGATGCGGATTTCCATTATAATCTAACATGTCCATGTAAGATGATGAAAGTGTGGTCTTTGGACGGACTACAAAGTGCTACCAGGTTTAACGGGGCACTGCCGACTTGTACTGCTTCAGTGCGAGTGGTGCCTCACGTCACTTCACGTAACACTAGTACGTGCAGAGGAAGATATCTTTAAGAAACTTGCTTTAAAGAGGGTTAAAAGTAAACTGTTTTTAATATAATTAAGTTCTTCTGCTTTTATCTACTTAATACTAACTTAAATATATACTAATACAAAACATGTAATAAAGTCTTATCTGTCTCTCTATTTGCGCGCGTCCAGCGCTGACTGGACCGCGGAGCAAGTAGATACAATGGCCCATATCTACCAATGGATAAACTTTTCGAGTGTTTACAACGTAAAGTAATATTCTCCAAATATTATCTACCTTTTAGATAATATTAATTAACAACCTTTAAGTGTTAATTTCATGTAACGATTCACCCCGTTTCAGTGAAGGTCTAATTACTTGACCATTCCATTAGATTTATCAAGTGTACTTACGGGACTGTGTAACATTAGGGCAACTTTAGCCCGTTAAACGGCCACCAAGACCCGGACCATGAGGACGTGGCTAAACAGCAATTTTGGACTAAGATTTAGCTCTACCTGAATGTTATCCAATATATTTGTCCACATTTGCCTAAGGTGTTAATGAAGCAGCCTTAAACACGTGGAGAATCTCGCAATTTAATGGCTGGATGGTATCCAATGATCCAATGAGCAGCAACTAATTACTGCATTCTCAACTTCACCTACATCCCCAGGCTGGCAGAATCATTGCTGCTGATCCATTCAGCCTTTCACATGTGTCTATCCAAACAGTTTGCTGGACTAAAGGCATAATATTACTGGTTGGATATCACTGTATCAGAGTCGCCAGTCGCCCCTTTTTAAGGTTTCAGTGTTGCTTTTTGTTGAATAAGAGAAAATGTTTTCGACATATGCTTGATGAAATGCAACAATCATAAATTTGGACGAAGAAAAATTTCACGCATACAGAATTTGTGAAAGATGAAGAGTTAACAATTTGCGCCTTCGAACAACAACGGCCAAGATTAGACGACCGTCAATGAGCCGGTGAGCCCCTTGCCCATAGCGGGAAGTCCCTCCGAGGGAGCCCAGGTAGAAGGGGGAGGTTTTCTCTCCGCTGCATGCACTACGGGAGGCAATGCAGCGTGCAAACCGAGAGGAGAGAAATGCCGCGATACCCCGGGTGAGGGTCACGGCGACAGATGTTGTCACCCCCATCTAGTTCCTGCACTTCTACGTCGGCCTTCCAGTCGCCGGCCCTGTCGCCGAGTGCGAATCCCAATCACACGAAGCGAACTTGCCTAGAACGTGAACTGATCGGCCCCGTCAAGGAGCATCAGAGGTTGATCGGGACTGCCTGGCGCTTGTCGCGATCTCAGCGCCACTGTATGCACCCCAGACTGGAAACCGATTCCACGTGCCCTTTGCGGAGTGTCACCCGTGAAGCCCAAAGTCTCGAGCTAGCAGACTAAGCCAGCGAGGAGAAGATTGATGTAGTCCTGGTAAAACCACGCCGACCACCGGAGCGAAAGCCATTGGCGCTCTTTGCCTGTCTTAAGTATAACCTTGCAAATAGACAATCTGTGCCTCCTAGAGTATAAATTTTTGTGTTGAAGGTTGCTTTTAACATTAAATCAATAAAAGTTTTGGCTCCGTCACAGAATAAACCCGCTGCGTGTATTTTCCTACTTCTTGCCTGTTTCAGCTGATATTCTTAGTAAAGACGCTTCTGATAAATTCGCGAAGGAACCAAGTGCTATTTATCTTTATACTCATGATTTAAAGTTCGAAAAAGCTGAATTCTTGGCGGCGTCATAGTATTGATTAATTGATCTTATGTAGATTCTACAATGACAGCTGGCATGTTCGCCGATCCAATATGACCCCTATCCCGCGAGCATAAGCGTAGATTCTACCATGATTTGCATAAACCTCCCTTTCCTCAATTTCCGCAATAGTCCAGAAATTTTTATGAGCAAAGAATTACAAGACTTGTCCATTACAATTTTTATGAGCCCCAAATTGTTTTGTATTTATTACTCAAGCCGTTACTGGATATAGTCTCCGTTATTGAGGACCGCAAATTGGTACCGTTCTCATGGAGCTGCTCTGTAAATGCAAGAAGAAACGTATCATGTGACATTAATAATTAGAGGCCGTCCAAATAGTGAGCGCTTCCGAAATACTTTTACTTATTTTCAGTCCTTTTTAATCATTGATACGTGCTAACGTTCTGAAATTCTCGAAATCCTTGTAAAACCGATTCTGAATCCGAATTTACTGAACGGCAAATCATAGTGTTGTCACCTCGCGCTTGGCTCCTCTCCCTATTCATAGACTGACTGTTCTTGCGGACTCCAGACAAAGCGTGGCACTGCTCACGCCAAATTTCACCGCTATGACGCCGCCCGATTTCTTGCTTCGTATGCCACCGCTAAAACTTCACGTTCGAAACGCCACTCAAACGAGTGGAGAGCCAGCTGTGGTATGTCTACAAAACTATGATAAGCTATTATATGCCTAGCTAATAGTTCCGTCCTCTTTATGATTTGTTGCAGTTTGAATTGTTCTGCCGCCTTGACGAGACGCGTAATAAGCAGGAGGAGCCAGTGGGCGTAGTGCAGTGGAGTCTATGGAAGACGTACGAGGAGTTCCAAGCCTTTGATAACCAGATGCGCGCGGTTCGCAAGTCTACTTTTGCGAAGATGATGGTCACTGTTGCCTTCGCACCAGGACATCGCGTGCGCGCTTTCTTTCATCAAGACCAAACCTCCAGTTTTCTTGAAAAGCGCCGTGCCGAGCTCGACTTTTACATTCAACGAGTTATGCTTTTCCCAGATGTCTTGGACTTTTCCAAGCGCGGCAGCTGCAAAGTGTTGGCCGATTTCATTGGTGCTGAGCAGTTTATGGACTGTAGCGGATTGCTTCCATCCTGTATTAGTAGGTCGTCGTCATTAAAAGATGTGCTGCGCGATTCCGCGAGTTCGTACAGCCGTGCATCGCTTGTGAGTTCTTCTGGCGTTGGAAACAAGATCAGCTCTCGAAGAAAAATGTGGAGGATGGAGATTGAAATGGAAATTGCTAGGCGCTGTGGAGCGCACGAGCTTAAGCGTTTTAAGAAATGTGCACGGGCTTTTCGGAAGGAAAACGATCCGGTTGCAGCTGCGAGCATGTTCGTGGAATTCTCGAAGGAGTTTGAGCCAGAATTTGCATTTTGGATTTTGCGGTGCTTCTTACGCTCAGTCAAGAGTTGTGAGAAGCGCGAAGCGCTGTGCGTTTCTGGTGGCATTTCTTCCACCTCTATTGATGCTGAAGAGATGAAAGATATGCAGCATCAAAGCCTTCGCACGCACCTGACAGAAGAGGAAGAAGAGGCCAAGCGCCTATCCAAAAAATTTGGTATGTATAGCAAATAATAAGCTGACTGTTATCAATTAAGAAATTAATTTCGATACTTCTGCTAGCGGATCAAGAAGTCCAGAGTTTTTCTAATCATCATAGAGGCTCAAGTGACATAGCTTGCCCCAGGCGTGTTTCGCGGAAAAAAGTGAATCGGCAAATTTTGGAGCGCGTTGGTCGTCTCTCAAAGGCCAATTCAGACATCGTCCGTGAGTTTAAACAAGCAGCAAAGGCGCTTGGAAATCAAGATATGAGCGGTCAGGCGTTTGTAGACTATCTGCGTTTAACTTTTGGCAATAACGAAGCAGAAAAGCTGCTTCATATGGTTGTTGATGTTATTCCGCAACCGCAGGTGCAGCAAGAATTACGTGTCGCCTTGGCGAGATAAACAACTGCTTAATTTGGTGTTGCTAAGAAGAGGTAGTGGAGTACAAATCTTGTGCGAAATCTTTTGCTGAAATCAGCTCAAGAGTTTGACACAACGCCAACACGAAATGATATAATGCACATAAAGTGGCGAATGAAGCTGCAATAAAATATCTAATTATGTAAAAATCATCATAAAACTATCAAGTCAACTAATTATTGCGTCGATACTTATCACAAGCTCGCGCAATTTATCCAAAATAAGCGTCGATCCGACACCGTGCTTGAGCAAGTTTGCATACTGGACCTTCGAGTACAATGACTGCAAAAAAGGAATTGTGAATATTGCAATCCAATTTTTCATAAGCCTGTGTTAAGAAACAAACCTTATTATTTTGAGCCCATTCCAATAGCTTCTTTTCATCATAGTAAAACGCCTTGATATAATTGCATACATACTCACGGCCGCGAGGAACGACTCGGGGGCCAATGTGGTTGATTAAGTCAAGGCCGTTTTGCAATGCATGTAAATCGAGCAACATCAAAGCGCGGCCTTGGGGTGTAGGCTTGGAAATTGTAGAAAACGCCTGCAATAATGAATCCAGGATAATTTGCACCATTTTTGCCCAAACATCCTCTCTCGCATCCATTGGAATGGACCCGTCCATTAGAATTTGAAGACCTCCCCAGGTTTCGCCACATTTTTGCACCAAGTTGACAATGTATTCGTTGGGCTGGTCGCTTATGTACGAAGTGTTCCAGGAAACGGCTGAAATAGACTGCTTTAGAGCAGGAACGTTTACAAGCTGCGTTGCAATTGTACTATACATTAAACTACAAAGCTCTCGCGCCATAACGCGGTTCCTCTCGTAAATTTCATCCATTAGACACAGATGCCGATCCGGGAGGTACGATCGAGCCAGGTCTTCAATCGCATCTAGCAGTCTGCACTGACTGATAATTGCTTCGCACGCAATAGATCGCTCAGCTACTGCATACAAATTATCTTCAACAGCATCCTCCACAGTAGCAGGTGCCCGAATCACTTTGCGCAAATTTAAATATTTTGAAGTTGGAGAATCCTGCAATTGAATCAAATTTTCTTCAACAGACGACTGAAGCAAAACGTTACCGCTACTGATGTCATCAGCAATACGACAAACACCATTGCGGAGCACATTCCATTCGGCTGTGTCTCTATTTACCACACACCCACTTCTGCTTCTCAAAAATTGTGTTATACTGTCCGTGGATACGAAATTTGTGAGAACGGCGTATAAATTGAACTCGAAAAGATTGTTTAGAGAACAGAAAGTGTCCCACGCAATGTGTGGAATGTATTCCATCATCTTCAGATAAACGCCGCAGAGTCTATGAGCCAAAATGATGGTAAGATGAAATGAGTTGGTATCAGCAAATTGTACCATCACAGCTAATTACCGAACAAAGCCAGCAAGACTTGATGATATAAGCACAAATTCAGACTCATGCGGTTCTAAGACAGGAAGATTTTGATTATCATGAGCGCATAGAGGAACCTTTTTTGTAATGTTTATGTGCCCAAGTTCTTTTAAGCGGATGCCTTGCTTCATTGACAGCCACTTAATCGAATTGGCATCATTAAAGGGGTTTCCTTCGCTAAAAAAAGAAGGGAACACCCGTCTTGAATATATTGAGTTAGCTGTGAGATTTTCACGAAGCTTCCGTTTAAACGAGTGTCCACTCCGTTTTTCGATCAAGTTTAAGAAATCAGCATTGTCGTCAACATCAGTGTTTGATGCCGTGACACGAAGCCAGCTTTCAGTGTCTAAAAGCATACGAGTCAATTCGATGTTATCGTTGTGAAATGCGTCAAGGTATTGAATGCACTTGATCCGAAGGGTCTTGCGAATTCTGGAGTTAATTATAAAAAAATAGATTTTACGCTCCCAATACGAAAGGGACCAATATCACTTTTGAGACGTACTTTGACGAAGGTGCCCCGGAAAATTCTTCTCCAATCTCAACAAACTTCGTTGTTGCAAGTGATAGCGTGATAATTTGCTCCATTTTGTACCCTGACATTTTCCAGAGCACCTTATGGAATTAATACTTGTGAAGCCCCTCACTTTGACTTCAGTTTCTCACCGTAAGTCATGTCAAGCTTCTCAATAATTTCTAGAACGCTGAGCTGAATGTTTTCCCACACGATCTTCCGATACCGAAGCAATGTCATGCCTGTATCACACAGCACTTGATTGTACAAAGACCATCTGGAATCACGACTATTTATTTTCGCACGCTGTGGTAGTAAGTCTGCTTCATTCAACTTAAGGCTCGAAGAGGGACGACGATGATACTGGTTGTCATCCTGATCAGCTTCTTCGTCGCTGTCATCATCGATGTCATCATCATCGTCGATGTCATCATCATCGTCGTTGTCATCATCATTGTCGTCGTCGTCGTCATCATCGTCGTCGATACCACAGCGGTGAAGGTACGCGACGTCATCGTTGAGCGAGTTAAACGGGTCGCGGTGCCATTGCACCAATAAATAGTAAGTGTGCATCAGGTCAGTCAGATTTTCATAGCATCGCTTAACGTTTTTAATTGTTTGAGATGATGGTGTGAGCATTGGGTCCGACTCTACCCCGCCCTTGCGATTGCAGAAGTTGTCTGAACGGATATTCTGATTTCCTAACCTCAGTTTTTTGGGTGACACATCTATAAAAACTTGGCGCATACATTCACGGGTCATGTCATCGATGGAGCGAATAATTTTTTCCGGGATCTTAGACAGCACGTCAGTAAGCGTATACGACGAAAAATCGAATCCGAGACTTTCGGAGTGATCCGCAAGAGTAATGTATGCTTTCAGGAGCTCCTTGTACTCAAGGGGATCAAACCGCCCAGCAATCTTCCGCAACGACTGTACATTAGCAAACATAGAATCACCAATGCGAATGAGGTGCAAGCAGGCTCTGTCTGAAGTTTGAAGAGTCATTTACAGCTACCTGGTCAAACTGGTCCCGTAGTTTTGGTATAAAATTTTGCATCCGAAGCCTAATATCTTCCAAGATAGTGAGTTTCTGCATCTCTTCACGGGCCAAACCTTGTCTCAAATAGATGCAAATGTCCACCTAAAATCTCCAAACCATTACACCAAATTAATTACTAAGTCAAGGTGAAAATAAGCGACTGTTTACCCACAGCAGTAATGAATTGATGTTCTTGTAAAGCAAGATTCATCTCTTTCTCTTGACTAAAAAAGGAAAGAATTTGTGAACCTAGATTTACAATCTGGGTAGCAATCCTGTTAATTGTAAAAACACACAAAAATATCGTATAGTCACAATCCTTACCTCGCAAACTCGATTAAGATTTTGCTTGGTTTTCACAATTTTTAACGAGCTTCAGCATAATCATCAATTTAAGAACAATTCGACATCAAACACAAGCGAGGAAATTTTACCACACCTGAGGACGAGATCATGCTTGACTGTTGCAAGATGGCGACGGCCGTTTTTGACATGGATTTGTGCCCGCACCAAGTCGAGATCCACATCCTGCACAACCTTCATACCCTGAATCAAAGCATTGTAGTTTGCCCGCACCTCGTCATGCAATTTAGTCAAAATAACATCCTTTGCCACGTCTACCGCACTGATCTCAGTGCGCATGAAAGCGCTCAGCTCGTCTTTACTCTCTGGAAGACTTTCCTGTTTCATGTAGCTTTTAGCTATTCTTTTTCAAATGTGAGTTTACAACATAAAATCCGTTGCGTACTAGCATGTGCGCGATCGGATCAAAGGTTTCGATAAAATACCGCGCGTCCAGCGCCTCTACAATTTCCTCATTCGGCTGTGGCACAAGCAGCGACGTAGACCTGGCCGTCTAGCAGCATGATAACTTTAAATTCCACCCGCTGTAAAGCCCACGTAAAGAAAGCATACTTGTAGTGCTGGTAGAATATCAGCTGAAGCCAGCATCGTATTCGAGCTGTCGCTGCCGCTTAGATTTTTGGGCTCGAGGAACATATTGCGCGGCAGTCTAGCCATCCACTTTTGATTTTTGAGCGACATAAGCACCGGCAACTCTTTTATCATATCCCGTACATCAAATATGCGCTTTGGCTTATTCGCGGTTGGCACCGGAGCCAACGAAAACGGTGCCTCCATGAGCTTTTTAAACTTGGCTTTTCCACGCCTTTCAGATTAATTTTTTATAAATGATTGACAAGAGGTCGTATGACGAACAAGAGACTTTTTGGCCACACACAATCATTTAGTACAAGTGATGGCCAGCATCTTAGTATCAGAGGGCACACCCCACACCGTATCGAACGAAACACGTGCGCGTGCAGACGCATTTAAAGCGCAGGGCAATGATGCATTGGCACATTTTAAGTATGTGACGGCCATCGAGCTGTATACTAATGCTATCGAGCTGCTGCCTACCGCGATCTTTTACGCCAACCGTGCAGCTGCACACGTCAAGAGCGAAAATTACGGACTGGCTATTGACGACGCATCGGCCGCGATTCAGCTTGACATCGCTTACGTTAAAGGTACAACAAAGGTGGCTGTTACGAGCGGTACTATCGTTGCCGGATTGACGTATTGTTGTGACTGTGGGCAGCGTACTATCGCCGCGGCTCGGCGGAATTGGCTCTTGGCCACCACAAAAAAGCAGTAAAGGATTTTCGCCTTGTAGTGCGAATGAAGCCACAAGACCGCGACGCACGCGCCAAGCTTAAGCTGTGCGAAAGAATTATTAAAGAAGCGGCATTCGCGACCGCCATCCAATCAGAGCGCAACTTGCCGCTCTCTGAGACCATTGATGTTCATTCGCTGACTGTAGATCCGTCGTATGACGGGCCATGTCTTCCAGATGACTGCTCACAGACACAGCCGGACTTTATTATAGCTCTCATGGATCGATTTAAGCGTGGCAAATTATTGCACCGCAAATTTGTAATTATAATTTTGCTCAAGCTCAAGAAAATGCTGTGTGTTCTGCCATCACTCTTGCACGTATCACTGTCCGCTGACGAATCCGATGCGCACTTTACAGTGTGTGGAGACACTCATGGCCAATTCTACGACGTGTGCAACATCTTTACGCTTAACGGCTTGCCGAGTGAGACCAACCCGTATTTATTTAATGGCGACTTTGTCGACCGTGGCTCGTTCTCGTTTGAAGTTGTTATGACACTTTTTGCAATGAAGCTTGTGTATCCAAAACATGTTCACTTGTTGCGAGGCAATCATGAATCCAAAAATATGAACAAGATTTATGGCTTCGAGGGTGAAGTGAAGCACAAGTATGACGAGACAGTGATGCAACTTTTCACGGAGGTATTCAACTGGCTTCCTCTCGCGGCTGTGATTGAGCACAAGGTGATCGTTGTACACGGTGGCCTTTTTAGCGACGAAAATGTGACGCTTGCGGATATCGAGAAGGTTGACCGCAACCGTGAGCCTCCTGAAAGTGGACTTATGAGTGATTTGATGTGGAGCGACCCGCAGCCATTTCATGGCCGTGGTCCTAGCAAGCGCGGCATCGGTTTATCTTTTGGCCCTGATGTAACAAAGGCTTTTCTGGAACAAAATAATCTTGGTAGGTTTACTGTCATGCTGGACGACAATTTATTACCTTGCTTGATACGTGCCCTTTAATTATTCCTTGTAGATTTGCTAGTGCGCTCACACGAGGTCAAAGACGAAGGTTATTTAGTCGAACACGACGGAAAATGCATCACAGTATTTAGCGCACCAAATTACTGCGATCAGATGGGTAACAAAGGCGCTTACATTCGATTTGAAAGGGACATGCAGCCTCGCTTCACGCAATTTGTTGCTGTGGTATGTACTAGAACTTTATTATTATCAAGGGCTTGCTTTTAAAAAAAAATTCTGTGATCATTGCAGGAGCATCCCCCAATTAGGCCTATGGCGTATGCTGGTAATATGGGCGGTATGTTTGCTTAGAATTTTGCAAGTGAAGAAGTAGGTGGCTACATAGTAAGCACCTCATCAGGCGATGTTGGACTGCATGTTCTAGTGAATGACAGTGTAAATCTGCTTTAGATTAGAAGTGCCACAAAGTAATGGCACTAGATGAACAAGCAATTCATTAAGATCCTAGCATTATCTCGGCAATATTTTGTCTCTCCTTTCATGTTTGACAAGAAGCTTCGATAGAAGCGACGAATATAATCCAGATCATATGCTGAGAAGCGCGTACAAGGCGGAACTCGCGGCATCCAGTCTGCCAATGCTGCTAAGGCGCAGAATACCTCGTCACCATTTAGTCGTGCTAACGCCCAAAACAGCTTTGTGGTTTGCTCCACAACCTCCTGAGGCGCGGCGCAACTTAAAAACTTGCTGCAAACGTATGTAATTTCAGGTACAAGTTGAGTCACTGTCTCAGATTGACTGCATACCATGGTCAGGCATGACAAAGTTGCCAGCAATTGACGAATCTCTTGCGATATCCGTGTTCCACTCACAGCGCTATACATCTTTTGTGCAAAACAATTTTCTGATGCTAGTACGTATTCCTTGTTGCTTGTAGCCTCCTTAGAAAGCAGCAGCATAGAGCGTGTGAGCTGCGGCAAGTTTGTATCATTACCAGATTCAATAGACTGCAGTTGTGATCGCAGTATTGGCCACACAGTCTCTACAAAACGATCACCAACGAAATCTTTGGCAATTTCTGCTACAGTGGTAATGACGCGGATAGTACCAGTCACAATAGCACGATTTTTGACACGTAGTCGGGGCAACAATTCAGGCCACATCTGAGCGACAAGAGGCAAAAGCTGCTTTTTATGTTTTGATAGAAACCGCACGCCCTCATCAATTAACGATAACACGAGGCAGCACGCGATAGGGTTCGACTCGACCAGAAAGTAGCCACACCTTTCCATTATATCAATGACGAGTGTTCGAAAACCGTTCTCTTCTTGTCCATCCTCTGCATCATATTCGAGGGGTAGAGCCCCCATAACACTTTGTTGCTCAGGTGAATCGTCACCTAACTGATTTTTCCCCTCGCTAAAATTATCTTCATTGTCAAGAACATTTATGTTGATATTGGCCAACACCTTCATCTCATGAATAAAACCGTTTAGTAACGAGTGAGACATTGCTACATCTTCCACCTCAGCATCAACAGCAGATAAATTCTTCTTGGCTTCAGTTATTTTGCCATCCCGTGAGATACTGCTAAGTAATGCTTTCAGCGCACGTAATAAACCATCAACATACGTTGAATCCTGGTATAAGTCGACACTAATCAAAAGTGACGATGCCACTTCATCGAATAGAGGCAATGATGTCAATCGAGTGTGTCGTAATAAGGCCTCAACGACAAAAGCAGTCATCGGATACATTTCCAATTGTTCAAGCCGAGCGCATAAGGAGTCGACAAAATAGTCCATATTAATCTCAAAAAGGGTTCCCAATGATTCGTAGCCCATAAAGAAGTAGATTTTCTCAAGGGCAGCTAAAGCTGCACGCTCCACTTCCACATCTTGTGATCCCAGCTGTTCAACCAGCGGATACAGCACATGTAGCAAAAATACCTTAAAGTCGGCACCGAGAATTTCAGCACACACACCGACACACTCAACCATCAAAGCACGTTGAGATACAAGAGCTTTATTATCATTGCTGGTCAATTTCGATTTATGCTCATCCCAAGCTTCCAGCGCTAGAAGATCTTCCAAAATGTGGCCAATAAGATGTACACTAAGACGCTTGCCTCCAGATATCGTGTTCTTACAGTATGCCCGTAAGAATTCGTTGAAAACCAGCACAGCTTCTGCTCCTCCTGTTTCGGGAGATTTTGAATGTGCACCAGACAATAAGGAAATGGCGCAGTCAATGAAGCCTGCTGGGTTTGAGATGATGCCGACATCTTGTAGCAACAAAAATACTTCATCAACTGAGGCTTCCTCGCGAAAATAGTGCAACCGTTTTTGATATTGTGACACTAGTACAGTGGCTGTAGTAGTAGCACTCATACCTTTAGACTTTGATTTTCGTGAAAGAGATCGGTTAACAATCAATTCAATATCAAGCGCAGCAAACGACGCCACGCGACACAGAGAAGTATAAATACTGTTTATAGACGCATCAAAGTATGGAGAAAGACTAGATCCTAAAACGGCCAAGTATCCGCGAAGTATGCGTATGAAATGAATTTTTGTTGATTCGTGCTCGGCCGACAGTTTAAGCACAAGAGTGGAAAGTAGCATTTGAAAACGATCCGCCATTTCTGGTAATACTTGTAAGCGCTCTTCGGATGAAAAAGCATACAATTGCAACTTCTGAAGCACTTTATCTGCTTCGTGAGCCACTGCTGCAATCGAATCACCTTGTAGGACAAGAAGCTCATCATAGCATCGAAAAAAGGAGATTCGGAGCGCTATACGACATCGTAGCATCACTGTATCACAGAGTTGTGCAAGTGCACAACGGACGCGCCAAGATGAGCGCGGTAATCCTCTTTTGTTTCCAACTGCAATGGCTGAGACACTGGCAGCAAACATTCGAGACAAGAGCAAATCCACATTCATGGCTGCTGTCTGCAGCCATTTTTCAGATTCTGTGGACTTTAACTCGACCAATCTATCTGCTTCAGCAACATGAATTCTCAATTTTGCGTCCTGTCGAATCTCATCCAGCGTATATTTCTGCTGCCCTTGGTTCGCGTTACCAATATTTAAACTACTTTCATCCCCAATGCATAAATATAAAGCCAGTGCAAAACAATTTAATGCAGCAACAGTCACTTTCGACGCCTGTTGCGGTGCGTTCGCGCACTTCCACAAGTCAGCAGCGACGCCAGGCAAATACTGGCGAAGCGTGGAAGGGTCGCGAATGAAAAAAAGCACACACTTTAGCACTTTTACAGCTAGCAAAGCAGCTGCCCGACATCGATCTTGTTTTGCAATATGAAGTAGCGACGATACTATGTACGCGAAGAAGTGGTGTTGGTCGACTTGAAATTGTATCACCTCGTCTTGCCGCGCGTTTTCATCAAATAATTCTTGCAGACTATGCAAGACAGCAATTCTCAGTTCCTCTGATTGGGAAGCAAGCGTTATTCTTTCAGTATGTTTTTCTTCATTAAGCTCCAATGGTGGCGGCAGGTACAACACACAGCTTTGCACGAAATGTAGTCGACGCTGCACGTGAGCGAGACTACTACCTTGCATTCGAGACTTACATCTTCGAAGTACGCGTGCGAATACGGTAAAGAATTGCTCTTGGAGCATTTTAGACGCATCACGCATAAAGGCGTCCAGCAATTTGTGGAGTGTGAGCAATATTAACTCGTCAAAGGCCGCAAATTCCACCCGAGGCAAAGCCTTCTCCAACCCATCCAAACGATCGTACAGCTTCACTAGTTTGTCCAAGTTCTTTTGAAGTTTTACATCACTTGGATAATCTTGAAGGAATCGCGAAAGACGCGAACACAGCTTTGCATACTGCGCTACCTCCATTGTGCAAATAATGATGTAATTCACATCATATCATAACCAACCCAACAATCACTCATGGATGCTCCGCATCGCCGAAAGCAGCTCGAGCAGCACGCGGCGCTGGTTGCGCAACTTGCGGAAGTCAAGCAGCGTCAGCAAAAATTGTCGGATGATTCCGTGATATTCATCAATGCCCCCAAAGCCAACGAAAAAGTGGCAGTTCAGCGTTCACTGCAGTCCCTTCGCGAGCTTTCGCCAAAGGTAACTGTACTTTGTGCGCAGACTGGCGCCGTTGTAGAGCGCATCGCAAACGCGAATGATGTTGCTGCAAAAATGACGCACGAAGTGCGACGCCTTGATGTGATTCAGTCTCGCTTAGGCGTAGCATTGGAGCAGTCGGCGCAGCTGCTGATGCTGCGTAATGCGTTGACGGGTATCCGACGTGCTATGCAACAGCAGCGATATCAAGAGGCCGCAACGTTCCTCCAGTCACTTAAAAATATTGATCAACAGATGCCGCTGGACGCAGCCGATAAGCTCCGGATTGATACCATTGAAAATGATCTTAAAGGAGTGATTGAAGGCGAGTTTGAGGACGGCTTAAAAGGCGGGCACAATCAGCAAATACAGACGTACGCACCGCTATTTAAAGCTGTGAGCAAGGAATACGAGGAACATGGCCTTGTGTTGCTGTTAGAGCATGTGCAGAAGACACTAGCGCAATCATTGACTGGGAAAAGCGGCACACAAGTTGGCGTGTTCAGTACTCAGAAAACAATCACGTGTCTTACCGAGGTGTTTAACCAGATAGCACAAGAAGTGCAACAGTATGAAGAATTATTATCGCAGTGCTTTGAGAGAGTGCACGGCCTTAATCGATTTGTGGCCAAGTTATATACGATGGGGGAGCGGTCTGCGGTCGCTGTATTGAACGCCTACATGGTGCAGCGTCAATATTATAAACGCATTACGAATAAAGATCAGCCTTTGTCGTCAACTATAAATGGTCCGATGTCACCAAGTGGTAGAAACCACAGTATACAGTCTGCGCTTGAAAATTCTACGGACAACGACATCGCTTTCATGAATGAACAATTGAATGAGATGGCGTTAGTAATTCAGCACACACAAACTTATGAGCGATTTATGCGCTCGAGGGTCGCCTTTGACGGAGAGAAGAACGCGAATAACATTGAAGAATCTGGAATGAATGAGCAGACCTACGATGAAAAAGATATTGTTGTTCCAGTGTTACCGCCTGTCCATAACAGTGAATTGGGAAAAAGTGTGCAAGAGCTAGCAGGATTCTACTGTTTTTTTGAGAATGATCTCTTGAATCAGGCTGCCAGAAAAGCATTCCAGTGGGATGAACTTCACTTTTCATCTGGTAATGGTAATTTAAATGGAGCTAACGACAGTGGAATTGACAATAATCTATTGTGCTTTCCAATTTCGTCGGCCATTGATGAAATTTTTTATGTGGCCCGGAATTCTGGGCTACGTGCGTTGGCAACGGGCCACGTCGACTGCGCGGCTGGTGTACTTAATGTCATCAATACGGTGCTTCGTGATATTGTTGGTGACACGATGCGAAGCCGCATTCGGCAGATGACAACTGGCGCCAAAATGGAAAATGCAGAAGGAGGTGATGCGGCGGGTTTATTGGTCTCATCTTCATCTCAAATACGTGACCAGATGCAGCAGCGACTAGCAAAGCTGAGCAAGACTGTCGGGACTGCGGGTGGCGTAGCTCTTGGTGAAAATGGAGGTATGACGCCAGTGCAACGGAAGGAACATACTCCTGACGTCATACTAAATAGTTTGGAAGTTACCTCTGGGTACATTGAGCAGCTGAAGAGCGAATTTGAAAATGAGCTCCCTGAGACTTTCCCAGTGGTGCCGCAGCATATTGTGACTTGTCTCAATGGTTTGGAAGATGCTTCAGTTGAACTGCAGCAGCTACTCTTTGCATCGCGAAAAAAGCTGCTTAAGCTTTTGGAGCCCAAAATTGCCAGTTACTTATACACTTTACTGTCTACATCGTCGTCAGCAGCTTCTGCTGCGTCGGTATTGGCTGCATCAGCCACAGGCCTATCTTCCTCAGGATCTGCACCCTCGAGGCGAAATCCTTTTCAGTATGAGCTTACAGAGGCTATGTTCACATTAAACGAGGCTAACGATCCGTTCGCTCATTCATTTGTTCGTGGACTACGTTCTCTGTTGAAATCGTTTCGTGGATATCTTTCGCATTCCAACTATTGTGCTGTTGTACATGGAGTCGCTTCGATTTCGGCCACTCAGCTCGAATCTTGGTTTCTTTCAAAGGCAACACGGGTAAGCCAACTTGGTGCGCTTCAATTTGATAAGGACATTCGTGTCATAAGTACCTTTCTCATTACTGAAGGCGGAGAAGAAGTGCGCGAGGCTTTTTCCATTCTTCTGCAACTCTCTGAGGTCTTGAATGTAGATACTCCTCAGGACGTATTGGAAATTTATGGCCGACGACGCCGTGGCGTAGCTTGGACGCTACCAGCTGCCCGAGTAAAAGAAATTCTTTCCCGTCGTGTTGATTTTGCTGATGCTTTAATTAACAAACTCGTTTTAATTAAAACGCAATACGGATCAGGAGCGCTACCTCCAAAAAAAGCTTGATAAATTGGAGTAGACGTTGCATGTAGTCAATTTGTATAATTAAATTTTATCCATTTTCTAGAGATTCTTTCCCCTATCGCCTTGTTGACGGTTGCAATCTGCTTGATCTCCGTAATTCACACTTTGAAAAATCATCGTTAGCAGCAAACGCCACATGGCTCACTGGGTTGTTTATATAAGTTTCACGGATTAAAGAGACATAAGTGTAATAATTATAGTGTCTGCTTTGTAATTTTGCCAAGACTTGGTTCTACAAGCTTAAAAGGAGCTACAAATGCTATTAACTGATACAACAGCGAATTAAATTCCTTAAAATATTTACCATTCGAACAACTCGCGAGTAGGCATGCGACAGCGGTCTTTGTATGCAACGCTGAGGTGTTTGCTGCACCCGGCAGAGCTGGAACAGATGGAAATTTTTGCGCTGCAGCAATGCCTTATTGAAGGAGGGGCGACAATTGTCGAAAGCACAATCGCTTTGGAAAGCAGTACCGTGACTCACATCATATGCCATCCAAAAGCTTACCGCAGTTTTATGGAGCTGCGCAATGAGCGCTTTGTCGCACTCGTGCGTCCGGAATGGGTCTTTCGAACCTTTCTTTTGCAGCAGCTACTGCCTGTAGATCGCTTTAGCCCCAATATGGCTCTAATATTTTCAACCCTTACGATATCGGCGTGCGCAATGGGTAAAGAGGACCCGCGGAGGGTTATCAACAGCCTGATTACGCATTTTGGGGGTCAAATAATCGATCAAAACGAATTCTGTGGCGGCGCTACGCACATTTTACATTTAGACGATAGCATTGTTGACTCAAATTTTGTAAACGAGCCCGGAGCAGAGAAACTACAGACATTATGTCAACTAAAGTTCTCAAAAAGGGACCTTGTGCAAGGTTTTGATGCGTGGAAGTTGCATCTGTCGACTGATTCAGTAAAGTCTACGTATAAACTGCCCAGTTGTATTATTGCCTACATAGGACAAAACGCTGGACTGGATAGGCAGTATCATGTCAAGCTTAAATGGATTGAAGAGTGCGTAATGCGCCGGAATCGGGAGCTGGAGGAACGATTTTCCCCGACAGCTTTTGAAGTTGCTAGGACTGCGTTGAAGAGCAAGCCACGAAGCCGGAAGTCTTGTCCGGAAGTGCAGCTGGAAGAACTTAATTTGGGTAAATTTGCTCAAGTCTATCAATTAGAAAGAACGGAGCACGGCATCGAATCATCAATGGTTCGCAAGTGGTCGTTCGAGGTGAGGTACAAAAATCTACTATCTAGTTGAGAATTTTTTAATTTTGACAAGCATATATTGGTCTTATTAAAGAAACTTGAGGCATTGAAAAAAAATTTACAAGGCACGATTGTTTTACTTGCCCAACATTTAGCTCCCCTGCTGCGAGAAAAGCTGTCTGATATGTTGAAGTTGGTAAATGCCAAGGTGGCGAACGTACCATTTGGTGACTCGTACCAAGAAATTGTGAGTAAAGTGGTTACAAAGGCATCATTTGTCGTATGCCGCTACCGTGGTGGCTTTGAGTACAAGGAGGCCGTCCGCCAAGACAAAAAGGTAGTCAGTATTTACTGGGTTTTGGCAGGTCTCTCGCAGGCCAGCAATCCGTCCCCATACAACGAGATAATCCAGCGCCCGGTTAAATACTTTGGAAGTATTAACGGAATGCAAAGCTTTGTCATTACGCTATCAGGGTACTCGTCCCACTCAAGCCCCACTCGAGAAGAACTACAAATTGCGATCCATGCCACAGGCGCGTGCTTGCTCCCAGTGCTGTCACGAGCGCATTCTACACACCTGATATGTTATGAAGCTTCTGGCGAGAAGTATAAGAAAGCGCTGAGCTGGCAACTCTCAAATATTTTGAGTCACGAGGTTCGATACTAATCTTGGCTGCAGCGTCTCCTCTTTGCAACTAATCCTGACAATTCTATAGTGGGTTTTTACTTGTTTGTCAGAGTGGGAGCATGTTTCCGAGCTTCCGTTTCAAATAAGAAATTTAAAAGAATTATCAACTGGCACGGACAGCATGGATAATTTAAAGAAGGACAAAAAATTTGAGGATTGTGAGGATAGCGTAACTGATAAGACGAAGAGGGATGTTACATCTAGCATGAGACGTGCAAAAACAGCGAGCAAAGGACGATTTGATGTCGACGACATTCTCTCCGAAATTGATAAGCTACCCACTCCAATTGACAAGAATGGCTCATCGAATGGTAGAAAGTTGACTCCTGCGATATCTACAGAATTACCGAATTCGATACCTAGTCATGCAAAAGAAATTGTGTGCACGCTATTTGATACACAGACAAACAGAAGCGGTCCGTCGAGCATTGAAACTAATAAGAACACTGTGTTTGATGATGGGGACGAGGAGGACGAGGTGGAAAGAGAGCCTGCTACGATGGCCACAAAAACTGCAAAAAAGGCAAAAGATTCGTTGCCTCTTATTAGTGTAACTAGTGCCAGCAACGCCGACGACGGAAGCACTGTTGAAACGGCGAAAAACAAAGAGATTAATCAGGAGCTGAAGCAAATCAGAGGCCCTGTTCAAACAACGAAAGCTACAAAGCGGAAAGCTGGTGGCTCAGAAGAATTAGGTTCTGCCAGGTCGAGCAGGTTCTTATTGAAAAAGCAAAAGAAAGAGCAATTGGCTATCAAGAAAATTGCAGTGTCGAAACCGCAAAACAAGCGGGTGTTTCTATTGACCGGCGATCGGCACCAGGCAGCAGAACACACTTCAATCATTCATCTATTAGGCGGAAACGTCAGTAAGTTTGGTCGCGTGTATGATAGCAACTGCACCCACATTATTTGCAGTGAGCTCAAGCGAACAGAAAAATTTGTCGCTGGATGTGCGGCCGGAAAGGTGCGTCAATTTTTGCTCGGTATAAAGTGGTGTAAGAATGACTCTTTTGCTGGCTATGGAACATTTAGTGGATATTAAAGCCATCATACTTAGAGGCCAGCTCTGTTGCGGGAATTTTTCTCGATGAAATTGACTTCGAATGGGGCTGCCAAAAATCTGATTGTCAAAACATCGATACGCGTATTTGGCCTGAGGTCTGCGGGTACTGGCGTAAGAAGCGCGCTAGTGGCCATCCTGGTGCATTTAGTAATTGGCGGTTTCTCGTTCATGCAAAATGTGTCCCCCCTCGCGATATGTGCGAACGTATTATCCTCGCCGGTGGAGGGTCCGTGATCCCACTTACAAAGTCTGTTGATTTTAATAGCTTGTCGAAAGAGTCGACCTCAGAAGCACCTGTCGTGGCGCTCGTTCCTCCTGAGGAGCCCTTACGAGATATGTGGATGAAGAAGTTCAAGATGCACGACATTGAATGTATCAAGGCTTCATTTCTCATCGATTGCATATCAAAAGAGCCAGTTACACTTCTAAAGCGCGAAAACTATCATATCATCTAGAAATAATGCGGTTAGGTGAACAATTTTGCGGCAAAAATTTAAATTTAGTCATCCATTTCAATGAGGTCGACCTCGTCCTTGTAAGTCTAATATAAACAACGTAGAACAAAGAGTTATAAATTTGGACTCTTCTGGCATAGTTTGTATCTAAATGAATAAAATCGCTCACCCTTTGGAAAGATTCGTAGCCACCATGCAGAATAAGTACTCGGGGCTTTAGTTTAGCACCATCCAAAACCACATCCATCCGCGACTTAAATCTCTTAGCACATGATGGCCCGCGAATTTGGCTCATCATACAGTGAAAGACAATTAAATCTTTGTCCTTGTATTTGTCGACGAGAACGTCCACTCGATCGTTATCCATAAAAAATTCCTCCGGAATATTTACGGCCGAGCGAATATGACCTCCAGCATAATCAGTATCACGTACGTCAATGATGACGTAGCGACTGCTGGATAGATCGGGATTGCGCAGGATTTCAGCTAGCACTGATGGCTGCATGTAATGTGGAGGCTCGATGTAACCGATCGGAAGCGACATCGTAGTATATAAAGTCGCTGAATTATTTACTTAATATTTTAAGGAAACCGGTATAGGTACCAAAGTTCAGAAGGGACCGAACGACGACTCTAAAGGAATAATTGTTAACTGCGATATAGCAGAGTAATAAAATGTTTTAGTTGTCATTTTTAATCTGTAGTTTTTATCTAATTAAACCAACAGACGGGGAATTGTTCTAATAATACTCTCATTTAAAATAGGAAACCGGTATAGGGACACCCCCCCTTTTGGTATGGCCACACCCTCCCACAAGAAATCGTTATGTCTCGTTATTTTTCTTGAAGATTTTCTAGGATTTACTAGTGCTGCCAACTCTTGCGGATTGTATGAGGTGACATTTAAGACTCTCTAGGGCCTTGTAACGGTGCGAAATTTGATTCTTGGTAGCCTTCTCCATCTCAGCGTAAGTCTGTTCAAATCCGTCGGGTTGGAAGACGGGATCCCAGCCAAAGGTTTTAGGTCCACGTGCTGGGACAATTTTACCATGAGTCTGACCGACAAATACACGCGGCTCCGAGCCGACCGGCGAGAAGGCAAATATACACTGGGCATATGCGGACTTGTCTTCATAAGCGGCCAAAATATTGATGAGACCTTCATGACCCGTTTTCTCCAAAAACCACTTTATGTAAGGACCAGGAAGGCCCTGAAGTGCATTGAAGCAAAGTGATGTGTCCTCAACGAGAACGGCTCCCTCTACCTGCTCAGCTGCGAGGCGGCACTTCTCTTTAGCAATATCGGCCGGTTCACCCTGCAACTCGGGCAAATCTACAGCTTGATTATGCAATTCAAAGGGAAAGTCAGCGCCTAGGATCGCAACTACCTCCTTGAGTTTATTGGCGTTCCCGGTTACGAATGTTAGTACGGGCTTAGTACTCGACATCGTGCTGCAATGAACGTTTAATATTTAAGAAAAGAAATGCCAATCAGCGTGACTAACACGTAAAGGTTGCCTGAAGGTATCGTGCGACTTCGACTTACGTCGGAAATGATTGTCGCGGATGAGATGGAAATAGCGACGAGCATTTTGGACCGCCATTGGCAATAATTTTGAATGACGTGACGGTCACGGGCGACAGATGGAACGGATGACTTTTTTCAAGCATTTCCAGAAGGAAAGTTGTGAATAGTCAAGTGCTGGCTTTCACGTCGATCATAAAGCAATATTGGCTGTAAGTTGCAAGATAGAGCTTTGGGTGTTTACAAAGGACGACATCGAACATAGTGTGTCAAGTCAAACATTCTACAAGACAATTCATGGTTTTTGACAATAACGGTGATGGAGAAAACAACTTTTAGCAGCAGCAAGTTGAACTAATTGACTATAAGCGCAGAATTGGTGCACAAGGAAGTGCTCTCCTCTTCAGTAGCAGCTCTTATAACGGCGGACATGGCAAAGATAAAATTAATTTTTGTTGATCAGCCGATAACGAAGTTCGAGGCTTCACTACGGCAACTACTGATTTCTGTGTCAGGGGTCACAGGTGGTGCAAGCGATTAGGCTGGGCAAGAAGAACCTACAGCGCTTCGGAATGGGAATAGTGTCCAACAGGAAAGGCTAAGAATTTGAGCAAGCACGAATGTAAAAATACGATCGATGGCAAGCAAGAATGCCACAAATGACGAGCCTGAAGTGCCGACGGAGAAGGAATCATTTGTAAAGATATTCATCGCCTTGTGCCGGAGGCAGGAATGTTTGCGATTCAATTCTTGTCGTTCGCTCAAAGACCATGAGCCTGTAAGCTTAATTTAGCACGCTGCTGTGACTCTTAAATTTAGGGCGCCTGTAGGCCCTCCTGATCATCATACTTCCTTCTACTTATATCCATCACACCAAAGGTCTGGGATTTAAAAACCGACAGTACGGAACTAGCAGTGGACCTCATTCAGCACATGTATACATACATCTTGTATGGCCCGACCTCGAATCAATGACAGAATTTTCTCGGCAAATGAGGATTACGCAATTCGCTTGCAAGGTTTTTACAGCAACTCTGATCGTCTTCAACTTGATGGTGAATGGCTGACGATTCATTTTCAATCAAGCATTGAATTGGTGTCGGGACGTATCCTTTTTAAAATGCAAGTAGTGTGCTGTGATTGTGTGTGCTTAGAAGTTTCCTTTTATTCGACAAATGTTGTTATAGTAATATCAAAGGCCAGGCATGCACAACTTCTCTTGGGATTATTCTGCTTAGCTAGCAGCTTCTCGCGAATGTACAAAGCGAATTTTGATCCATCAGGCCCTACCTGAGGTCTTAAAAATTAACAGCATGGTCGCTTGCTGCGCAATTGTACTTGGAAACTTTGAAGTGTACCGTCCTCGCAACTTGCTGTGAGGTCATAAAGAACAACGCCTTCCAGGCAATCTCTTCATCATTAATACCGGAAAAGGTGCGAATTAGTCAACTGTATCATCACGTGAAAAAGACATATCACAACTCCAGTGAGCGATTGAAATCAATAATTGACACATTTTCTGCTTCCATGTTAGTGCTTTCACTACCAGTCAGCGAGATGTGACTGAAAAGCGAGGGATTCTCGCCACTCTGCCTCCTCGTCTTCCTCATCGGGCATACCGAAAGCTCGCACATGCTTGCACTTCTTAACTAAATGCTCGCCATCTCCTTTTTCTGGGGATGAAGCAGCTAGCGCTTCGACCTCATCACTGAAAGAGATTCGTCGGGTAATGCGTGGTGTCCTAACAAGGGAAAATTATTAGAAATACGTTCCGACATATCTACTTGTCACGCATACTTACTTCTCCTCGGGTCGATTCATGTCATTAAAACTTCCAAATGCTTGATCGTAAGTACGTTTCTCTAGAAAAAGTTGCGTTGCCATTATGTCACTTATCTTCTGCTCATCAGTTTCAGACACATCATCGTGAGAACAGTTGTCGAGACTTTGAAACTCCAAAGTTTTGCCAACCCTTCTGAAATGCTCGACAGATTTTTTGATATCTTGAGAGCGCTTATATTTCTTAAAAGATTGCTGAGAAGCACTGACATCGCCATCTGACAATTCCGAGTGTTTCATTGCTTGAAGTTCTGCGGTAGAATTGCCCTGAACAAACGAGGTACAGAACGCCTGAAAATCTGACAAAGGTCCACGCTGCTCAGATACTTCTATCTCTTTAATTCCTTCATCTGTCTTCTGTTCGTTTTGTGTTTGTGCTAATTGTGGCATTTTTGGTGTTCGCTTGGATTCTTCAGAGAAGGAGCTTACCACCAAGCTTTCGCAATTCATTACAGAAGCCTTCGTATTTGTGCCTGGAAAAAAATGCAAAGCGCTTGATGGCAAAGCGGACCCTGTATTAATTCTGCGTGCTTCAATAAACGCCTTATAGCTCGTGACCGCTTCGCTATACTCCCCTCCATCTACATCTTTTACTAATCGGATCGGTTTTCTTTCTGCAAACACCGGCGACTCTTTTTCGGCCGCTAGATGGGTATGAAGTTTTGGTTTCACCTTCTTCTTCTCTGCTCTCTTTGCATCGAGTTTCTTATCCTCATCTACGTCGTAAAATGAGAAACCACTATGACTTGTTGTTGTACGCAAATCAGATATTGCCATGGACGATTGTGTCCCCAAAATATTTTTTTGTCCAAAATTTTGTCTCCTATATCCGTCGCTTTTCATTTCTTGTGCTCTGTAGCTTGTGCGCTTCATTTCACTAGACTTTCGCGATGATTTTGGCCTCATCAACGACACTGGCGATTTTAACGGAGATGCAGCTGATTGCATCGCACTCGATCCTGCACGTCTTCGCTTTTTCTGAGGCAAAAGGCGAGGCGTCTCTGCTAGAGCTCGTTGCAAAGCTATAAGTTTTTGCCGGAGTGCTCGTCGCTGTTTTTGGAACTCTTGCGAGGACAGTGGATTGGCTTGCGCTGATGGAATCAAACGCGGGATCTCGATCCGCACCCGGCGTTGAAAAACGAGTGGTAGGATAAGCTCTAATAGCAGCATGAGTGCACCGTAATAAACACATAGCGTCATGAGCACTGAGCCCTCTTGAAGTGGCAAAAGCAACATTTTGCTGGATTTAAATTCGATTGATTTCAGGCCACAAAATAGCAATAAATGTACTATTTTTTACAGCAATCCCATCTATTCCTATAAATTGAGGCCACGTCCACGCAAATTTAGCGGTACATGTCCATGAACTTGGCGTGGAATGTGGCCATTTTCTCGATAACATCATCCACGGCTGCTTCGGGTGGAAGTATTGTGGTACGGAAATGCCACGTCCCCTCCTTCTGGCCAAAACCCGAGCCAGGTACTACTACAATTCCCGTCATGTCGAGCATTTGCGTACAGTAGAAGGCGTCAGGCGCCATATTTGCTTCCTTGGCTGCTTCGACAGCCTTGAGCGGAAGCGTTAAATTCGGAAAAGTGTACATAGAACCCTCAGTCTCGTTGCAAGTAACACCTTCTAGTTTGTTGAAAGCCTCCACAAGCTTCATGGCACGACGCTTAAGCGACTGAAGCGTGCCGTCACGCTGTTCGCGGTAGCGCTTGTACGACGCATCACCCGGTTGCGGTGGATTGGTCATCATTCCCACCATTAGCTGGCCCTCGATATTCGAGCACAAATTAACGGACATGAGTTTGTAAAATTGGTCCTTCACACTCTCGTGAATGTTCACCAGTTCCATGTAGCCCCCACGACGACCACACTCGCCTGTGAAGCCCTTTGACGTCGAGTGAAACGATATTAATTCGACATTATCATACTCTTTGCCCATGTCCCGCAATACTTTCTTAAACGAAAAAAATCGTTTGCCTTGCGCATACACATTTTCTTGATACACTTCGTCGGCCATAACCAAAATATGTTCTTTTTGGCAAAAAATAATAATTTCTTGAATGCTCTGCTCCGACAGGCACTGACCTGTGGGGTTACCAGGGTTGATCACAGCCATTGCACGCACCGTCTTGCCTGCATCGCGAGCCTCTTTTACAGCGCGTTCCATCTCTTTTACATCAAGGCCCCACGCATTAATTTCATCCAGGTAGTAGCCTACCAGGGAACCACCATTTATGGCAATGGCCGCCGAGTACAGAGGGTACTGAGGAATTGGAGCTAAAATGACGTCATTTTCATCACGAATTAGCATCTGCAGCGAATTTTGCACCGCCGGACTCGCGCCATCCGTAAGATATATGTCTTCTGTGTCGGCCGCGTGGCCGTCGCGACGCTGCAGGAAGCGCGCAACCTCCTCGCGTACAATAGCCGATCCTTTGCTGTGGCCGTAGGCACCCGTGCCTCCTGCAATGTTGCTTATGTAAAATTTTGCGCGTGCAATTGCATCCGGCGGAAACAAATTTTGTGCTTCTGGCTGGTCCACGAGACCTGGCACATTTACAAGTGCGAGAACCTGGCGATGGAACTCGATGGGCTCTTGCTCGAGCACCTGCGGGTTGCCAATGTTGCACGGAATTATCTTGTCAAAAGGAAGGGACCTGTCACCGCGAGCCAAACGCTTTTCGTACTCGATAGAGCGCAGCACTAGCGCTCCACGCACTGCATATGCAGCCTTTAATATGTTAGGGTTTATTGTATCAGTAGTAAGCACGGCGAAGCCGCGGTTCGATGGGACGAACGAGCTACGCAGAGCTTTGAAGGTCTTGCGAGCAAACATATTGCGGTGAATTAATTATAGTCACTTGAAGAATGATACGTGGCAAAGATGCAGCAAATAGCGACGTTCGTATAACGTTACACAAATTTAAGGGAAGTTGCCAAAGGTTACTCAAAAACTGCTGATCAATAATTTACTTTTTTGATAACACAATGCTGATTTTGGCTTAAAAAATTAAACGGAATAAACACCGGTCGAAACTTTCCAATCTGTTTCACGTTAATCACAAACATTTTTTTCGTCTTTGTGAACGTTAAGGGAATTTGCCACATGCATTTTTAGTTTGAACATCATGTAACTAAAAAAACGCGTTTTTTCCACCAAATTCGGCAACAACGCTTAATATTCAGACGCTTCTGTCCTCCTGAAGTGCATACTGTAGTTGCTAGTTGCTTTCTTAATCAGAAGACTTGGCACCTTTGATATCGCCCTCACGGGCCGTGTTGGGCTGGCGCGTCAGACACAGCACGCGCTCCCATGTACGGCCGAAAGGATCCATGCAGCGTGGCGAGTTACGTGTGACAGCCTCAATAGGAAAGTATACGACACGATTGGCACTAAGGCCGACAGTAAAGCCAGTGAAACCGGCCATGGCACCGTGCACGGCATTTTGGCCAAGCAACATGCAATACAGACTGTCAGCGGCGTTGGCAGGCACTGAACGGATCATGTACGAGGGGTCAATATATTTGACGGTGCATGCCTTTCCTTTCTTCGTAAAGTGTTCCTGAATACGGTCCTTCATGAAGGCACCAATGGGTGGCAATTTCTTATTACCGCCTACATCGGTCTCAGCCGACGTGCCCAGCAACTCTTCGCCTGCACCTTCAGCGACAACCACCACACCGTGGCCTTGCTCCTCCACAACGCGCTCAAGATGGTCAAGGCAGCTGCGTGGACCTTCCAACTCAATTGGGATCTCTGGGATAAGACACAAGTTGACGTCACCGCTGGAAAGCGAGGCGTGCGCTGCAATAAAACCAGCGCTGCGGCCCATAAGCTTGACGACTCCAATACCATTGGGAACGCATCCAGCTTCTGTGCTGGCCGAGCGAATGGCGCGTTGAGCCTCCTCAACTGCCGTATTGAAACCAAAGCTGCGGTCCAAGAGGTCCACATCATTGTCAATAGTCTTTGGCACACCAGCAACTGCGACCACAAGCTTTCGACGGCGACATTCTTCCGAGATTTTGTTGGCAGCACGGTGGGTACCGTCACCTCCAATTACGTATAATTGCGAGACGCCGTACTCTGTTAGAAAATTGATAATCTTGTCCTCGTCGAAGCCACCTCGATTAGAGCCGAGGATAGTTCCACCATAGTGGTGAATGCGAGCAACGCTTTTCGGGGTCAACAGAATAGGGGCTTCCTTTTGGTCCATCGAGGTCCAATTCCAAAAGCCAGCAAAGCCCATACGGATACCATAAATATCACGTACGCCGTAAAGGTTCCACAAAGCTAATGTGACGTCACGCACGACATTGTTAAGCCCAGGGCATAGACCACCGCAGGTCACGATAGCAGCCTTGACCGTGGAGGGGTCAAAGTACGTATTTCCGCGGGGACCAGCGCGCACGTAAGCGCGTGATACTGCCTTCTGTGAGTTGTTGCGGCGAATGTCGCCAAGGATCACGTCAGAATCGCCCATGATTTTGTTGTACGTACTCTTTCGCTCTACTGACCCTTCGGTTTGCGAGTCGAGTTTTCGGCGATTGCAGACATTTTTGTCTTTCTCTGGTAGCCACTCTCGAAGGTTAGGCACAGGCAACACATACGTCTTATCGATGGTGATCCCATCGACCAGCACCATTTCACCAAAGCCCTTTGGGTGTTTATTAGCAAATGGGGCAGACGTATGCTCGGCCTGGAATGCAGCTGATGATGAGTCAATGGACCCACGTCTGGAAGAATGCATTGAAAGTCTTGTGTTTGCGTGCGTGTCAGAATGAGTTGTGAACAAAGCGATGTATGTCACTAAATTCCTAACAGTTTAGAAACATTCAGGGATCTTTGTAAAACATGTCTCAGTAAACTTAACTTTCGTTTATCTAACACCGTCATTCCTCTGCCACCTTATAGCAGTAGTGAAAATTTTAAAGTAGCGGAAACATCATCACTAGATTCGAAATTCTTAACACTACAATAGCCCTTTTAATTTAGGTGTAACGGGATGTGCCGTTACATAGGTATTATTTTTCAAAAGGGTAATAATGAATTTTATGTTTTAAGAAAACAAATAAATAAAGAAGTTCAAATAATTATATCTCAATTAATTATTTGACTTAATAATTCCTTTATAACCAAATTTGTTAATATTGACGCAATATGACATAAGCTCTATTGATTGGTTAATTTAAGTTTAAATCACCCCCGCCAATCGTCACAAGACACGATTGATCGGTGCGCAACGAGGCGCCATACATAGTTTATTATTCCTATAATAACGTCAGTAGTAGATAGAAGATCGTAACGTAGGAGCTTTATATGTTAAAACATTTTTACTATGTTTCTATTATATTGCCTTAGTCTAGACCCTTAAAGCTAAGTCCTCTTAGCTTCATAGAAACCTTCCTCTGTACCCTTGTGTACGTGAAATTTCGAGGCACCTCACATATGTGTAAGGTTAACTCGTACTTATCAGTACTATTAAAAGGTGCCCCGTTACACCTGGTAGCACCATGTAGTCCGTTCTACGACCTACACACGTTCCATCCAACATGGACATGTTGGATGAAGAAGGAGGGAGCTTCCAGCTCCTCAAGAAGACTATCACGCAATACGTGAAAGGTTTACTCATTTGAGTAACCTTGAATGGAAAGCGATCGATTGAATGAGTTCGGTCGTAGGCGGGCTGTAACGGGGTGTATCGTTACATGAAATTAACACTAAAAGGTTGTTAATTAATATTATCTAAAAGATAGATAATATTTGGAAGAAATTACTTTAAATAGTAATTTCCTGAATTCTTATCCATAAATAGGTATAG
>NW_027152213.1:816246-818025 GCF_004359215.1 Bremia lactucae | reverse complement strand
CTTCTTGACATTACTGACGACGATTTCTGTTCGCTCATGGCCGACACTGGTGACACCCGTGAGGATATTAAGCTTCCCACTTTCCCTGAAACCTTTGGTGACGAGATTCGCGCGGACTTTGACGCGGGAAAGCAGCTGGTTGTTACTGTCTTGAAAGCTTGCGGGACTGAGCAAATTATTGCGAAAAAGGAGGACCTGTCTTAAGTGCCTCGATAGGTTTAATCTGCCTTTTGAGGCTTTTCGGCGGGAAAAACGCGCTGAAGCCTCATGAACAATAGCATCAAGTGGCGTTCGCCTAATTCTTTTTATTTTTGGAGGAAAACGTGGCATATAGAGACGCGGATTCGTGTCTTTAGGTTGGTTAATTCCTTAAAAGCTACCAGAAATTATAAAAAAGGTTAACTTGTCTCGATGTTTTCGCTGCGTTTTCAACTTAATCCTTGTATTTGTACACAATGACTTTCAGAATACATCGGTCTTCAAGAAGTCGCAAACTTGACAAAGCTTGAAAATCGTCATGCGCAGTCAGCAAAACTTTTATTCGCCATAATTCGTCATTTTAGCAAGTCCCATCAGGTACGTTCGCCTACTGAAAGCATCATGGTGCGGTCAGGTAAGTTGCAGAATAACCTCTTCTGTCGGCAAGCAGTTTGCTTCACTGACTCATTGGTTCAACTCTCTAATTAAAACTACGCCACAAACTCTTTTAGCGGCATCACTACCGCACTACCGCCACCACCGCCGCACTATGTCAACAGCGGAATACGACAGCATAAATGTGACGGGCTTAAGTTGCCCTAATGTTACACAGTCCACGTTATGTACACTTGGTGTGCTTAAAGGGATGGTCAATTACTAAATAATAGTAATAGACCAGCACTAGGGTGTGGTGCACATTTTTGACCAACCCTTGTGAATGTGATGCACGCCCAGCGTCATCCGTGATGGCGGCTAGCGTTATCCGTTGCGCGAGGTATCTAGAAAGATACGCTCGCAATACATATTAAATGATATCTATAGAGATATCATTTTAATTGGTAAAAAAAGGTAGTTGTATTTAATTCTATTAATTATAAATCAGTCTGAAAAATTCTTCCTACTTGGTAAGTGCGCACGAGGAGACGGATAACCGCTCCCGTGACAACACTTAACCAGAGTACTTAGTGTGTTGGGTGAGGACGCTTGCGCGCCCACCACAACTACCTCACTCCATGCAAGAGAAGCAGGTTTGGCCGCTTCCTCGCTGTGCTCGCTTTGCCAGGATGGCAAGCGAGAAGAGGCAACCGTTCGTTTAGCAAACGGTACGCTATTTAAGTCTGAGGGAGTTCAAGTAGAACTTGCCTTCAGCTCTAGTGACTTCTCTTGTAAAGAGAAGTTTACAGTGCTAGATATGGAGAGTCCGTATGACCTCATTCAAGGCACGCCATAGTTGACAAAACACCAACCATGGATAGACTGGCGTACCGCACAGTTGCGAACTCTACGCAGAAGACCGGAAAAGATGTGCTCCTGCGAGCGGCATATGCAACTGACGTCGTGTCAAACACAGTTGAGGGTGCGTTGACGGGATGTCAAACGTCACCAATTCCTACCCAGCTCGTGGAGACTGAGGTAGTGAATAGGACCATGACAAGTAGTCATGCGTCCGAATGTACTGCACAGAGCCGAGAGCCTGTGGCAGTAGACGGCGAGCTGACAAGAAGTCATGCGTCGCATAAACTGGCACAGTGCCAAGAGCCTGGTGCGGTTGGAAGGGGTGCGTTAGCCAGGAGTGCAACG
>NW_027152213.1:806631-814090 GCF_004359215.1 Bremia lactucae | reverse complement strand
GGTAGCAAGCTCCACATGTCGACCGCAGATCATCCCCAGACCGATGGCCAAACAGAACGTGCCAATCGGGTCGTGGCGGATGTCTTACGCACTATAGCAACTCCCAAAGAGTGGAGCAAGCAATTGCCCTTTGTGGAGTTCGCTATAAATAACAGTGTCCACGCCAGTACGGGTGAGACACCGTTTTATATTAACGGACTGCGCCATCCTCGGACGCCAGTCTCGTTTGTGCGCAGCCCGAGTCTTAGTGGGGGAGGGCCCCTCACTATGCTCGGTGCGAAAGAGGGACATAGTTTCGTCAATATGACGATGACCCATGAGGGTATCATCTCAAAGACAGAAACTTGCCCTAGTGACCCTGCCAGTTTAGCAGTGGTCAATAAAACTACGCCTTATGACCGACCTCTTGGCGGTATCATAGGCGAGTTTGATGCTAAAAGCGTGAGCGAGGCTCAACGCTTTGTGGATGAGCGATTAGCCATCACACGTAAAGTCCGTGACGCAATGGCAAGCGCACAGGACAAGCAAAAAGAACATGCGGACCGAAATGGTCGCAAAAATAATGAACGCTTTAGAGTGGGTGAAAAAGTACTATTAAGTACTGATACCCTACCAAAAATGCAATTTCTGTACTACCTGGAGGTACTCCGAAGTTGCTGTCGCGTTTCATTGGGCCCTTTACGGTGGTAGAAAAGGTTGGAGACCTAAATTATAGGCTCACCCTTCCCCCGTATATGAAGACGCACCCCGTTTCTTACGCGGGTCATCTGAAGCGGTATGTAGACCCAAGTGAGGTAAAATATCCCAATCTGGCTAGAGAAAAAGATGGTGACGCCGACTGTGAGTCGAGCGTCGTTCGGGTGAGGGAGACGGTGAAGGCGAAAAGCTATTAGACCGATTCTTCCCTCCACGAACAGGACTTGGAGAGCGAGGGACATCACGCGAGTAACGCGGATCCTTCAGCATTATCCGTTCGAAATGGTCCGAGCGAGTCTTCAGGCGCTCATAACCCTGACGAGCCTTCGTTCGGACATCAACAAAATCCGAGATCAGTCGCGATTCCTGACCCTCAAGATTCGCAATACGTCGCTCAGCAACGCTTAACGCCTGTGACTGAACGGACGAAGGTAAGGCAGCCGCGAGTAGTTGGGCGAGATCGCCACTCCTATCGGGCGCCACCTGCACTGATGGATGCGGGTGGGAATCAACGCTTCCTTGTTGAAAGGTTGCTTGCCCACCGCTCCGTGACGCAAGGATATCAGATCCTCGTCCAATGGAAAGGTTACCCGAAGAGTTTTGACTCTTGGGAACCGATCGATACCCTACGTATTGATGTGCCCGGCTTGGTGGATGCCTATGAAAACGAGCACCAGCTGAGGCAACTTCGCTAGTCTCTAATGGACTCGCAGAAGCAGCGTTTTGAGAAGAACAGGGGGTACGGTACCGCCCATTATTTCTTTCACACACAAGCGTGCAAAATTAATTCGTTGCCACCGCTGTTTCATCGCATCGGAAAGCGGATGAATGCATTGCAGGAATTTCGCCTCGTATTGGTCGGGCCTTTCATTATAACGCACCAGGACCGGGACCAGGAAAATACGCCCAAGCGATTTTCCCTGAGCCTGCCATGATTTAAAGACGCCATTATTATTATGTGCGTCTACAAGAGCGCGCTCTAGGAGCGACGCTCTTGACCCGTCTAAACGAGGCCATTTAGATGGAGAGGGCGTAAGTGGTATGCCACCCGTCACATAGCCACGTTCTAAATGACTGGCTTGTGACACCAACTGAGCACGTTCACGTGTCGTCGGCGGAGCTTTAGGCGCCGAATCCTCTATGTCAGAACCATTATGGATTATGGTCTGAGCATAAGGTGCTGTGGTTGTACCCAACGGAGAAGCGGCTGCGCCTTTATGGGCAGCGCTCTCATCACCTGTCGCTGCGTTTTCCAGCGCAGACGACGGGATAGCATTCTTAACTGATGCTGTCTCCATGTTGTGAGCCATCAGAGAAGTTTGGATGGGCAAAAATGCGCCATCATCCTTCCTCATGAGCTCGATTTCCGCATCACTACTATGAGGTGACGTCAATGGTGTTGACTCATTGTAGTCGACAATGAGCGGCGGATCTACATCCTCACTGTCAAAGTGGAATGGATCCTTAAGCCCTGCTAACGCGATAGCAGCAGTAGCTATCGGCGTTTCGACTAGGCATTAGACGTTGCCGGTGTGTTATCACGGCGCGTGCGCTTAGTGCGAGGTTGAGTGGGCGTCTTCGCAGACGACCCACCAACGTGGCCCCTTTTAGGTGGCATCTTTGGCGCCGTGTATGGAAACACGTGTGCTAGAGTGATTGAGTGAACTAGCGGCGCGTAAAGGTGCTCGCAGTTCCTCTCTCCTCTTTGACGAATTTAAAAATGTAAATTCGTTCTTAAAGGGGGGGATAGTGTAACGGGCTAAAATTACCCTACTGTTACACAGTCCCCATTAAGTACACTTGGTGTACTTAAAGAAATGATCAATTACTTAATTGAAGTAATTAGACCTAGCACTCGGGTGTGGTTCACATTTGTGACCAACCCTCGTGTATGTATTGCACATGGGTGCATTCACATTAGGAGGGATGACGTCCAGCGTCATCCGTGATGACGGCTAGCGTCATCCGTTTCGCGAGGTATCTAGAAAGATATGCTCGCAATACATATTAAGTCTTATCTATAGATATGACATTATAATTGGTAAAAATAGGTATTTATATTTGATACGATTAAATATAAATCAGTCTGAAAACTACTTCTACTTAATAAGTGCGCACGAGGAGCCGGATTACCGCACCCGTGGCAACACTTAACCAGAGTATTTAGTGCGTTGGGTGAGGTCGCTAACACGCTCACCACAACAACCTCACCGCACGCAAGAGAAGCTGGTTTAACCGCTTCCACGCTGTGCTAGGGTGTGTTTCTAAGTAGAGCGTGGCCGCATTACGACGTGCCCGCCTACAGAAGCAAAGCGAAGTGGACTATACTGAAGCAGAACAAGTCGGCAGTGACCCGTTACATTAGACCCGTGCATCTAAGTCCTCTCATCTCCATAAAAATCTTTATTTGTATCTAGGTGTACGTGGAGTTTCGAGGCAAACTCATCTTCACTGTAATTTCAGCAGGTTGACTAGTACTGTTATAAGTACAAGAAAACAGTGTCCCCGCAAAAATACTCAATACTCAAAACAGATGCCACAGATATGTATTTGAAAAAATCAATTTAACCAAGATTTCTTTCGACGATATTCCAAACTCCACCTTAAATAGAATTCCTAATGGCCAATTCGTGGCACGAATACTTTAGTTAATCCAATATGAAAGTGTTCGTTTCCACACATCCCTAACCACGGCATTTATTTTAATAATTGCAGCCCCGACAGAGCCAAGTTAAGTTTGCACTCTTTTCTTGTTGTTTTTGTCTATATTTACTTTCACAAAAGAGACACAGCACTACTGTAACGGGACACTAAGACTTGTACTGCTTCAGTACAAGTCCACTTCGCACTACTTCAGTTGCGAGTGGTGCCCTACGTTAGGTGACGTACACTAGTACGTGCAGAGGAAGACTTCTCTTTAAGACAACTAGCTTAAAGAGGGTTAAATGAAAACTGTATTAATATGATTAAGTGTCTCTTTTTCTATCTTTGTAAATACTAACTTAATTATAATCTAATACTAAACACGTAATTGAATTCTTATCTCTATCTTATCTGTAACTCTCTCTTTGATTACTCTCACAGCTGATTAGTCTGCGGAATAAATAGGTATAATTGTCTATACCTATTTATGGATAAGAATTCAAGATATTACTATATAAAGTAATATTCTCCAAATAATATCTACCTTTTAGATAATATATTAATTAACAACCTTTAAGTGTTAATTCCATGTAACGATTCACCCCATCTCATAACCCCTCCCTTAAACGACAATCACTCTGAATGTCATTAGATGGAGTGGTCGCTATGTGACCACTTAATTTTTTAAAACGGTGTTGATTGGTCAGAACCATCATCTTAGATTCCATCGCATGAAAAATCAACTCATGCGGCGTGACGATAGTGCTGCGCCTTCGGCTGCGGTTCGTGCAGCCGCGGGTGACGCACTGTTATCTCTTGCGGCAAACGGAACGTCTGCCGTAGTGTCTTCCACTCGCACAACACTAGATGTTGCGAGTGCACGTGGTGATTCACCACGTGAGTACGACGCCTCTTTGGAGGTCGACTACGAGTGCGAGTCGGATGAAGTGGCCGACTCGGGAAGAATGGAACAGTCGCCTGATATCCGTCAGGCGGCTGACTATGAGCCTTCGAATGAGAGGGCTCATTCTGATAGACGTGTAAACAGTCTATTTGGATCCGACGATGAGGATGATCCCTCATCTCCCGTACGGTCTCCCATACGGTCACCTGCACGTGTCTCCGTGCAAGGTGACGATGATGGCGTAAGAAATCGTAAGAAGAGTCCTTGTGGTACCCCTGCTTTAGTGGGTACCACTCAGGGGAGTGAAGACAATAAAATGTCTTATCTCGCCCCTGAAAAGAAACCGTGGCTTTTGCCAGAACGGCTTATCAATAGCTTGTCTGGAGAAACTACTCCTCACAATAAATATTCCTTTTTTATTGCGACAAAGCTACATCCTTGATCCCAGCGCGAAGAACTTTTGCGCTGAGGAAAATTTCTATCTCGATGCTTTTCTACTTCCCAAGTTCATTGATCCTCTCCGTGCACTGCATCGCAGAGGCAACGCGTACACAATAGAATTACCACGTAGGATGCGAAAGTTCATTGATCCTTTCCGTGCACTGCAACGCAGAGGCAACGCGTAGACAATAGAATTACCACGTAGGATGCGAACGCATCCTACGTTTTACGAATGTCGGCTCCGCCCGTACCATCAGTAAACGGCTTCTTCCGAGGACAGATTTGCCCCCCCCCCCTTTTCAAGAATCCCCAAAAGATTCTTGTGATCGCGAACCAGGTTTTCATGTTATACCTGAAGTTTCTCATGCCGGTTCTGAATATCCTCGAAATTACGATGAGCTGACGACAGCTCATCACAAAGAGCATGATATTTTCGCTCGTACTCCAACATGGAGTACGCACTCTTCGAACGGTCTATATACCGCTCGATATGGTGAGCCTGCATCGTTTGCTCGAACGAGCGACGCTTGCCGCGCCCGTGCTCAAGTCCCTCCTCCAAATCATGGAGGAAGTTATCGATTTTGTCGATCCTCGAAATTAGATCCGACATACGGTTCGGATCTAATTTTCTGACCTCCACCACAACCATTGGTGGATTCTTACGGTGGTCAACGTTTTCTTGTGGAACGTATCCAGCTCCACCGTGATGTGAAGGGGCAGCGAACGAGTTATCTTGTTCGCTGGCGTGGTTATCCACCTTCGCATGACAGCTGGGAGCCTCGTTCGCAGCTGATTGCTGACGTTGAGGGCCTCGTCCGTCAGTATGACGAGACCCATCCGATGGTTCAGAAGGTCCATCGTAAAACACGCGCCTATGGCGCATGTAAATCGATTGCAAAACGTCAATCGCGTCACGCATCCCAATAGAGATGCATACCCTTCCCCAGTGCGAAGAAAGGGAATCGACATCGCCTTTAGCCCTCTTCGAGTTGTCTACACAACACGGACAGGGATCACCCCACGTGAGGCTGGGCTTCCATGCCTCACGTGACAACCGATGCAATTTATACTTTGCACCGGTTGGAGGTCTTTTCTCGAACTTAACGCGATTCGCGTTAAGTTTTTGAAGCCAGGCTTCGCTTCCAATGTCTTTGACATCGAATGAACGCGCTCCAGGCTTGCATAAGCGAGACTTTATCTCGCTTGTTATTGCCACTAAACCATCGATGCTTTAGTTTGCTGCTACCCACATTAGTGACTAATCGCTTTGGTAAGTTTACCGTAGAGAGTAGCACTAGATCATTAATTTTAATTGAATGAACATTTGCTCTTTCATGTTTGTCTGCATTCCGTTTCTGTCGGTCCACTGCGTTAGCAATAGAGTCCTGTACAAAACGGATTACAGATTCTCGAGTTAGCAGAAACTCTTCTGCTAACTCATTTGTTTTGTCATTTTCAGTACGCTTAGTGCGTACTGCCATGAGATCACTCTCATTTTCGATGTCGTTTTCTTCGACATTGACATCACTCGCGTCGTTGATATTTTCGACGCGTGATGAGCATGAGCCAGAATTGGATTTGCTCCTGCGAGTCCACCCCCATTTAAACAAGAGGATCCCTCTAATTGGGTGGGTATGCGAGGATGGCGTAAGCCCTTCGCAAAGAACGGTGTATGCGTATAGACGCATGCACCGAATTATTGATGGCGAATTCGACCATCCGTAAGAACTCGCTCCAGTTCGGATACAATTGGACGTAACCTCGAAGTATTTCTTTGAGGACGCGATTTACGCTTTCTGTTTGACCATCCGTTTCTAGGTGATCGGATATTGACATTGTCAGCCATGTTCCGAGAGATCGGAACACGGATTGCCAGAACGCCGCCGTGAATCTCGGATCTCTATCCGAGACTAATTCACGGGGTAACCCATGGAGTTTGAATACCGTGTCGATAAAGACACGGGTACATCCCGGAGCCGTAATCGACTCTGGTAGCGCAGCAAGGTGTACCATCTTGCTGAATCTGTCTACAAAAACAAGGATTCCATTGTTTTTGTGTTCGTCTTCGGGAAATCCGAAGACGAAGTCCATAGATACGGACTGCCAACACTCTGCCGGAAGTGGTAGAGGTTGAAGAGGTGCACGGGATGAAGGGCTAGGCTTCACCCGTTGACAAACCTCGCAAGCACGAATGTACTTGCGCACAAACTGATACTGGCGGGGCCAGTAAAAGTATCGACTTACCGTGAGGTAAGTCTTCTCACGTCCACGATGTCCACTTGTTGGAGCATCGTGACACTCATACATGATGCGCAAGCGCAAATCATTGTGAGTCGGGACGACGACACGTGGGGTGTCGCCGGTAACGGCTGTGTAATACAATAAGCCGTTACGTGTTGTGTATCGATCGGATGACGATCGATATAAAGCCGGTAGATCTTTAAAAGATTTATCGGATGGATTCATTAAATGATCCATCAGACAAAGAAGGTCCTTATCTTCTTTATAGGCTTTCTTTATTTCATCAACTAAGGTTGATGATGGAACACTCGTAGTGAGTGTTGCAACAGTAAGATCACTTTTACTGTTGGGGTGCACTGCTGACTCGAAATCGGGTCGGCGTGATAACGCATCAGCGACGACATTAAGTCGTCCTGGTTTATATTCGACGGAGAAGTTATACTCCGCGAAGAAGGATAGCCACCTCGCCATTCTTTGCGAGAGGTGTGGGCTATTGACGGCCGTGCGTAATGACGCATGGTCCGTATATACGAT